>NC_043987.1:14069486-14341986 GCF_902150065.1 Myripristis murdjan | reverse complement strand
ACAGTATAGGCCAAAGTGGTGCTGAGGCAGCCAGTAATATTCATTTTTAAAGCAGAATGTTTATAGGTTTTGAGAATATTCACAAAATATATACCACAATAATTCACTATAAAATATTTACTCAGCTACACTTGCCTCTCTCTCTCTCTCACACACACACACACCACATACAATAACAACATACAATAATACAATGCATACCTTTGTGAATAGAGGTAAATAATAGAATGTCATGACCCCAACTGTTTGTGTGTCGTCTGGTTACACCTTTTCTCCTAGGCATCTCATACAAATTCTTGCTGTGTCATCCCCATGGCTCATGTTGCAGTGTTATCACACTGCACTGAGCCACTGTGTGTAGCTTGCCTGGGAAACAGCTTGGTACTGGACACTGGAATCTGCTGTTTGTAGCTACTCATCCCAATCTCTGTAAATCCTTTTCCTCTTCCTCCACCTTCTCTCCCACAGGAATCTCTATAAAAAAAAAAAAAAAATGACCAGGATGAACCTTTAATTTAATTAAATTAAAGGTACTGAATGCAGTTTTACTTGCAAACACACATCTTGGTTTTGTTTACATTCAGAATTTCAGTTCACAGTTTACAGTAATAATTATTAGTGATAATTCACCATTCCGACGCTGGCAGCACGCATAGTTACTGTTGCTATGTCTCACAAGCCATTGCCCTACCTCAGTGCAATCACCTGGTCTCACTCCGGCAGTTGCAACTTCAAGATGTCAGATGATTTAGCTTTAATCCCCGATAAAATAGGACTACCTTATCTAACGACTGACATAACAATGTTCTCCAAGAAGGTTTTAACGAAAGGGCTAAATTATTTTACCTAGCTAACTTAGGCTAGCGACAACAAACAGCTAACGTTATAACGTTGTAGCCAGGGGTTAAAGTGGGCCGGAGCCCTCCGGAGCTGAGCTCCGCCACCTTAGTCAAATAAATAAATTATTCAATTCAAACTGGCAGTAGCACTGCGGACTACAGATCATTTTCGCATGCACAGTCTGCATGGCTCTCTCATGAGCGCCAAGATGCGGCGGGAGGGGCAGGAGTAATGGAAGTTTAGGGCTCCCCCACCGGTCAAATCCCACTTTAACCACTGGTTATAGCTAGAGCTAACGCTGCACTGTTGGACATGTCATTACGCTAGTATATCCCACTGCAGTACTCACGGCTACGTTACTTCTAAACAAATTCATCTGCTTACCTGCTAAATATGCATCAGAGGACAGACGTCTAAGGCTATGCGAACATTAAATCCAAAGGGGTCCTCTGAAGTCTGAACATGCTCGCAGACTGAGCACACATGCCTGGTGAACTCCTTTTGACCTCCTTGGGTGAACTGAATCCTTAACTGAAACAACCTCTGGCTAATGTATTGTAAATGCACTGAGAATAATTTTCTTCACCGCAAGACTTCAGTCTAGTAGCCTAGTGAGACATCGTCGCTAAAGAAGTTTGTTTGTGAGACATTAGTTGTACGTGGAATAATGAGGGGCGTGGTCTTGTGAAATCGGCCAATCCTATTGGCTATATTCTCCGGGTCGGAATCGTGAATTATTCACGTATTATATTATTACATTATTAACATATGTTGATACTTTAGCTAATGTGTGAATCATGATGAGTTATGGCATATGATTATGCATTTATGATGCTAACAATCTTAACAATGTTACAATGCACTAATTCTTTATTATGAACTAATAGTGTTAATTTATATCATGAACTGATGCATTAATTACCATTTAAGGCCGTGTGCTTGAGTTGCTCGCTCTCTGCAACTGGGCATTATACATCTACCTGATGAGTTACTGATGAGCTAAGTAAACTCATGAAATCATGTCATGACTTTACTCATGATTGTTGTTTGTTTATTTTTGAATCACAGACTGGTCTGGTCATTTTAACTAGGAAGGCATATGATGCAGCATTGTTCACTGGGGAAAATGTGTTGCGCTAATTTGTATCCTCTGCTTTATGACAAGAATTAATGGCCTCAGTGAGTCTTACTTAGTTCAACAGCTTACATTTGCTGTGATAAAGATATTTGGTGGTGTTACTCATGTGACACCAAAACCACTGTCACTCATGCAACACTGTCACTGTCACATGAGTGACAGTGGTTAGCACAGAGGTTGTAGAGACAGGGCCACTTTTTTGTCCCAGTCAGTCCCCAGTTCCAACAGTACTCTCCTCAGGCTATTTTAAAGCACAAAGCAGGGGGATAACCTTACAATACAATTCCAAAAAAAGAAAATATTTATTGAACACATGAGACAGGAGGGTAAGGAAGGTGGCTGGCTGGCTGATATGGTTGAGGGCTCAGTGACAGAGGGCTATGATCCAGCAGGGACTGGGTGCTGGTGCAGTGGTGACATGATGGGTAGCAGCTGTGCAGATCCAGGCTCAGGAACAGGTGTGAGAGCTACACCAGGAATGGACATGCCTATGCCACACACACACACACACACACAACCACACACACACACACAGATTGTGTGAGGGAAACTCTTGTAAAAAAAATGGGGGAAAAAAATGGAACTGGGAAGTCCCGCACATGCCTTCCTAGACAATGTACCGAAACTGGATCGAAGCAGCAAGATGGTAAAGTGCGTGTTGCCTGGTAACATGCTGTAGTGCCTGAAATGTATCTTACAAAGCCTCATGCAGTGGGGCACATAGGAGTGTAGACTCAAGTATAATGGGGTACTTATATGAATGAGTATTTGTGTGAATGTCTGCAGTCCTGTGTGTTTGCCAGTGTGTGCTATTGTTGTGTGTTGTATGAACATCTTCGAAAGCTAATGACATAGCTGTCACAGCTCTCTCTGAACCAAAGACTCTCTGTAACTCATCTAATGTCTCGTTCCCTCCCTCCTCCTCAAATTCTTCTCCATCCTTGTCTACACGTCTATCTTGTCATAGTTTCTCTCGTCTACTCCCAGTGCAATTTGATTCAAGTGTCACTCTCTCTGTCTCTTGCTCTCTGTTTTTGCCAGTGCCCCCCTTCCCCCCAGTCATTTTCCCATGCCTGCTGTACTCCATCACTCTCTATGGCTCCACAATCATCCAAGCCCTCTTCCCTTATTTTTCTCAGGCTCTGTTCATCTCTGTAACCCTGTCTGCCCTGCTACTTTCCTTGTCTCCTCCACCTGATAACAAGTAGGTTGGTGCCACGCTATCCTCCTCTGACTTGCCTCCCCACCACACATGTAGAATTCAAATGCGCCTTGGACTTGGAACTATAAAAGAGGCCATACATACAATGTCATGCACATGCTCATGGCTGCAATACAAGCAGAATCACATATATGTCTGAGATGCATGCACATGCACTATACAGGGACATGCGGACGCACGCGCGCACGCACACACACACACACACACACACACACACGCACATTGCACTGGCAGATGTTTGATTTATCCATTTTTACTATGAGTCATCAGCCTAGTGAGTGGCTAGCACCCACGATGAAGTAATGAAATACGAGGCACGTCTTCCTCTTTGCCATTGGCTGGGGATAAGCCCCACTGCACAAACTGACGGCTAGCTTCACTTTCAATAGGAGTGCTGAAGCAGCAAGACATGGATATGAATAATGCTGTATATGTCCAGACTAATAATTCTACTGGCTTGCCAGCTCCAGATTCCAGCGAAATGTCTTGCACAGAGCAAGTCCACACTGCCATCTTTGTGCTATAATGAAGTCATGAGGAAAACAAAACAAAACAAAACAACAATAATAGTAGAAATTACAGAAGCATACCACATAGGGCCAGGGTATTTTAACTGAAGAGGGAAACAGTAAGTCTGTTTAATGTTCATTAATACTCTAAACTATACTATTCTACATTAGAGTACTTTGTATATAAGTAGTATAAATGTGGAAGAAAGCTGTTTGATTTTCACAACAAATCATATGAATAAAACAGAAATAATAAAATGAATGGACATAGCAAAGAATACTCAGAGTTTTGAGTGTCCCATTAATAATTTGGCAAATATGAAGCATTTTGTTGGAGTGATGAGATGTTATAGGTACCGTAATTGCCAAAACAAAAGAAACAGATCATGTTTCTAGAAGCTTTATTGTAGTGTATTGTGCATTTTCCTGACCTGGCTGAATTTAAGGTCCACTGTCAAGTAGTGAGGAACATAACAATGAATACAAAGCTACCACTGGTCATGACCTTTATACTGTGTATCACCATTTCACCAGTGGTAGGAGTAGCCACTTCCTCCACAGGACAGGATAGGTCACTAACTGTTTAACCTCTTCAACTCTGCTGATCCCATGAGTGGTTTTTCACGAGTGCATACTGCTTCATTCAAAACTGTGAAACATAATTTTAAAGTAGTAGTAGTAGGGGTGCTAAGGTTTCCAAAGATATATCCTGCTGAATTACAGGAAAAATGTGTAGAAAACTATGCACAGGACATCTAGATATTTTCTATTTGATGTAATGGTGTGTAGCCATAACACAGTGACATTCTTGGCTTGAATTCTCAGTCAATAAAAGCGTGATGTAACTTCAAGGAAGCGCTGGAAGCACAACTAATAGATACAGCATATGTATGTGATATAATTTTGGAAAATATGGAAAAAGACATGTAATGGGAAATTTAAGGGAAAATCAGAGTTTATGGGGTTAAAGGAATACTTCACCCAAAACTTGTAGCTTATATTTGCTATCACTTACCAAACTAACTCACTCTGAGTTGTCAAATGATAAAAAAAAAAAAAGTTTGAAGAGTAAATAAACCGAAAACCCAAATCTGTGTGAAGCCTGACCTCTAAGACTGAAAACCAGGTTCCTTGGTCTTTGGTCTAAGGTAGTTTTATTTAATTGTTTAATTTGTTGTATACTTGGGATTGGTGTTTAGTTACTCTTTATCAGCAGCAAAAAGGATATGACAATGTCCATTTCAAATTCTCAAACTCTTTGTGCAGCAAGTCATCACTCTTCATTTGTATTTTCAGTATGTCTCAAATCAATACACTTTTGCTAAAGGAGTCATCAAGGCAGGTCAACAAGCATGCAGCCATTTCTAACCCTTCTGCATCTAAGACAGTGGGTTTCACAATCAGTGACGAAATATTAAATAGCAGCATTGCATTCCTTCATATAATGTTGAAGTTATTACTGAGGTATGAAACAAGTTCAGATATCCTGAAGTGTTTCCCAAGTCCTGCTATGTCACTGTTGCTTTTACTGTTATTACGGCAGGTAACCAGAGAAGACGCTGGGGTTAGTACTGTCAAATGCCATGAATCTTGCTTTGAAAGTTACATAGCACATGCACAGATATAAACAAGAGATCTAAAGTCATTAAAACAGTCTGCTTGGCAAAAAGGATTAAGAGCCCTGTTAAGTGTTTACTCTCAGCAAAAAGCTACCTGAACAAGATAAATTCCCGAATCTCTAATGATGTCTCATTATTGAAGGCAGCAACATGCCACTCACTCTGTTACCTTGAAGATGATTTGCCTGGAGAGGAGAGAGCAAAAATCTCTGCAGATGACTAATTAAAAACAGATTAATCATAAGCTCTGCTTAATTTATGACAAATTGTTGCTGTCTTTTAAAAGACAAAACAGTGAGGAACACCAGAGTAGAAAATATCTGGAGAGAAGATTAGATTGGACAAATGTGACCTCATTAGGAAACTCAGTTCAATGGTTGAACAGTCTCTCTGTAAGAGCCCACCGTAAACAGTCTCACGGTTGGATGTCCACGTCTGGGGGATTAGCTCATCCTCTGTGGGATTACACCTTAACTAAGGTTTGCCTAATGAAAACAACAGAGTCATCCTGTTTGTATTATTCCAAGGGCCAGTTATGTCAATTTAAGGTGCCGTTCAAACTCTTAGCATTGTTAGCTGCTCAGCCTGTTTGAGGTCATTTAAACAGGCACAAACTTCTTTTCAAAGTTTTTAACATTAACTCAGAGTGGTATTAACTCAGTATTAAAAACTTAACGTATTAACTCAACAGCTGGCTGACCCATCTCTGTTGGACTGCTTGAGCAAAATGTAATACATTTCTCAGTTACATTAGATGCACTGGGCTGTATGGTGGTGTATAACTCAAGGATCTGGTGTCCTTAATGAGTGCCATTTTAAACCCTCGGATGAGTCACTCATTGGTGGTAGGTGAGGTCACCATCCATAGAGTATTCACCTTATTTTTCATGACAACAAGGGAGGAGCGATCTTTGCTCACTTTGTCTTGGAACTTCCAGTGCGACATCTAATCAACTGTTTTGGAAATGGCAGTCACCCATTTTGAAGCTTGTTATAACAGGTGAAATTACTTAAACCCTGGTGTGGTTAGATTCAGAAGAACCATTATATGTATAACGTGTATATTTGTCAAAAAGAGTGGGGATGAGTACAGAAATAAAGTGTGGTGAAGTAGGATGTGTGTGTGAGCAAAGCTGCTAACAAAACCTGCCTTGAACATGATGTTGCCAATTTTTCAAGGGTTGTATCATCAAAAGTAGAGGTCAGACTGCTTCGGCACAATCATGTGATTCAGCAGAAAATGGCAAACAGTGTTAATGTATAACATGCCTATGTTTTTTTTTTTTTTTTTGAAAAATGTGGGAATGAGCACATACATAAAGAGCCATTTAAAACAAACCTCTGCTTGAGGTTTTTTTTAAATGGCTTTTTTTTTTTTTGACATGGCAAAGTTGCCCTCATGAAGCTTTTAACAGGAAAAATAGATGTCAGATTGCTTTGACCCTGGTACCATTAGATTCAGCAGGAAACGGTAAACATTTTCGACGTATAATGTATAGGTTTGTGGGATTGAACACATAAATAAAGAACCATTCATAGTAGGTTTCTTTAGAAAAACCCTGATATTGACGGGATGGAGCCACCACAGCTTATAAAGCTTGTCACATGAAAAGTAGAGGTGCAATTGCTTCGACTAGATTCAACAGAAGATGGTGAAAAAGTAGATGTACATCATGTGTATATTTGTTCAAAAATGTGGGACTGAACACAGACATAAAATGCCGTAGAGCAAAATGTTCCTGTGGGTATAATAGCTTCTATCAAAACCTATGAGCATGGCACCTCTGGCTAACATCCAAAGTAGGTATTACTTTGTTTAACACTTGGTATGGCTAGTTTCGGTAGAACATGTTAAACACAGAGGCTTACTTATATGCAGTCATAACTCCGCTTTTTAAAGGTAATCAGAAGTAGAAAAATGTTCTGTTTATTATTATATTACAATGGATAAGTTGAATTTCCACATGGGATTATTGTAATTACATGGAGATAAATTTTACTTCATCAATGTTTTTCCAACATGTTGATATGATGTAGGTGATTTCGACCTGGACTGGCCATTGCTGCTGACTTATTCCCTCAGCCCTCATAGGGCCAACCTCACAAAATAACTTGGGTTTTTAAGGCAAATGGAATGACATGCAGCTACAAAACCCCCCACCAGCTGCAGGGGTGCTGCTCTGTGGCTGCCTCTGCACTCTGTCCTCTGAGAAGAATGCAGTAAACATTTCACTTCACTTTTCACATCTACACATGAAGTGATATTACAAGAGACAAACTGATCCGGAAAACACTGCACCTTCTCATTCCTCTGTCTGAGCACCAATGCTGCTGCTTCTGCAGTTGTCTCAGTACAATTATTCAGTAGGCTGGAGGGAAAGATGACCTCTCTCCACCTGAGAGAGAAATGAAAGAAACTTGCTTTACTTACACAGAATGCTCACCAGCACTAGGTCATAGAAACCAGCTCACAGCACCTTTTAATGAAATGCAGTAGTCACAAATACAAAAAAAAAAAAAAAAAAGAAAAAAAATCCCACATATTTGTTATTGTCAATGTTGCAGTCATTACTGGTTGCTTGTGTTTTAATTTCAGTTTAGATATGTATAAACACGAATGGTGAAATGGCAACATCAAACTGTAGCACTAGATAATCGAGGCTGAGATTTACCTCGTTTTAATTTCCTGTGGAGCAGAAGGTAGTCATTGGATGGTCAAATCAAACTTTGAATTCCTTATTTATAAAGGAAGTAATTAACGTAAACATAATGTCAAACAGTGTCTAAAATACATCAAATTATGCATTAAAATGTCAACAGATAGCCTACTTATATAACAATTCTATACTTACCATTAACAATGAACATAAACAATGCCATGTTTTATGTCATTGCTGACATCAAGTCAGATAAATCGGAGTGCTAAAATGTTGTAAATTTCTGACCTGTAGTTTGCCACTTTGACACCTTTGGACAGCACTTGTATTGTGTATTGTGTGCTTTAACTGTCTTGTACTGTCTCGTTGTGCCCTGGATCCCCACTGTTTCCAGCTCTCTCACTATATGTTGCATAATATCCTCATTTCGGCAAACATCATTGATTTGATGATGGACATCATCCTTTGCCCAGTTAGAGAGCAGAGCTTTAATGTCCTTGTTAGACCAGTATTACAAGTGGTTCTCCATTTTTCTTTGATCTGTTATTTTTCTGCTACAAAAGCAAACCGCTGTGCTGACATCTGTATTCATCAGTTGCACCCGTCTCCCCACCTATAATCCTTAACTCTGTGTCACACCTTGATTAGCCCTGTCTAGCCCATGGGTATTTGGTGGGCTATTAGCACCTGGAAACTGGCCCCAACATAGGCCCACTGAGGTGCAATCAAACACTGGACGGTGACAGTGGAAATGCAACTGGCCTTGGCAAGCAGCGCGACTGCCTTTGGTGCAACAGTGGAGAACGGGTTAGTAAAGACACTCCAAAAATTAGGTGCCACAGTTCAAATAGATTATATTACCTTTGATCTGTGTCAACTCTTCTGATTTCTTCTTTTCTACAAACGTATCTCTGCACCTGATGGATATCTTTCCACATTTTACCTTTAGGTTGAAAGAATGACATTTGGTATTTGACCAAAAAATAATTTGCCTCCTGATCGGCTAACCACCCAGCCATTTAAACAATTAGGTGGACTTACATTAAATAATTCCTTAACAATGCTGAGACTTTTATTCTCAACGAGCATTCTAACTAACTAAATAAATTTGTTGTGGGGGCCCTGTTTTGTGAGAGGTGGTTTTAGATGCTGTGCCTTATCTGCCTAGTGGGCTCAGCAGCTCTGACTGGGCAGATTGCCAGGACATTTGGTGAGCACATTCATGCTCCTCAGTGAATGAATCCTATTCATTCACTGAGGTATTTTGATGGTCACACAACCTTTCTTGTAGCACCCTCAGGCCATAATGCCAATTGGCTATCTCAGAATCTAGATAACAAATTTGGACTGCTGTAAATTTAATTAGCACACTCATCGCCAGAGGATGAATCTTCTAAAGTTTGGTGACCCTTGCCCTATGCTGCAGCAAAACCCGCTGCCCAAAATGTTGAATCTGAACGAGGTGCCATTGAATATAATTTGTAAATTGGCAAGATATTTACTCAGTGCACTCGTACTTCCAAAAGGAAGAGTCCTCTTGATTTTGATGAGGCTTCTGCTAACACTACCCTCAGGCATACTGTCAAATTAGATTTCTCAAAATCTATCAGACTGCCATAAAATTTGGAAAGCACATTCATGCTACCCGAAGAATGGACCTTGTCAACTTTGGTGACCTCGTGACTTCTCCTGTAGCACCACCCTCAGGTCCAAATGTACAACCCCCATTCCCCCTCTACTTGATTTCCCCTGACATGAACCAAGCTAGCAGGGCACCAGTGGTGGGGGGCCAGTGCTAGTTATTTTGTCTGAAGGCACGACAAATCAAATCTTTTTCGGATGAACCGCTTCCATTTTGAAATCCTTTGTTTCTGTGACGAACAACTGCCTTGGAGCAATAAACTGGCTTCATCATAGAAAGTCATGTCCTGGTGTTTCATGAGTAAAAGTTGGAAATAATTTTCTTATTTTCTGTGTAGGTGTGTGCAGTAAGCTCATGCACTCTTACATGTACTCTGGTTCACAAGGCCACACTGGTGCACTGCTAGGCATGTGGCTAAAGGATGAGCAAATGGAAGGAAGAGAGGAAGGGTGAGAGATGAGGACATGGGTGGAAGTGACTGACAGAGTGATGTGATGCAGAATAAGCTGAATAAAGGTTTGAGCAGATAGCAAACAAGCTGGAGAGAAAAAAGAATAGCTATTTATAGGGACAAAGAGAGAGGCAGCTGCATAGATGATAGTAAAGAGTTCAGGGACAAGATGGAGAGAGGACAGTCATTGAGACCACAACAGCTATGAATGTATATTAGGTGCACAATAGGGGCAGGAGGGAGAGAGCAGGCAGGAAGAACAAAGCAAAGGGAATGAGAGAGCAGCATTGATAAGAGGATGAGGGGGAATTAAGAGGAGGAGGAGAGGAGCAGCAGAGAGACGCTCCTCTGGGGTGTAATTAGGGCTCTGAATCCTGTTTGCTGTTGACCGCTGGAACTAGAGAGAGATGAGGAGAGAGATGTGCAAGTGAAGATGGAACGAGAGGTAAAGTATAGAAAAGTGTGGGGAGGGAAAAACACAAGGGAAACAAGGCCCTTGGAGAGATACAGTAAAAGATAAACAGAAGAAGAGACTGTATGAGAGAGCAAGATGAACAAGTGAGGACAGTGAAAGGACACTGGTAAATAAATGAGACAATGAGGCAAAATATGTGCGTGAGAAAGAGAGGGGAAAAAGAGCTATAACATGCAAAGAGAGAGAGAGCCGAGGGAGAGAATAAAGGGTAAGGAATAGGATGGAGTGTGTGAATCGAATAAAAAACTGAATTATAATAAGTTTGTAGTGGGAATAAGTAGAGAGAGAGGCATGAGGATCAGGAGACTGTGAAAAGGCATGAAAAAAACAACACAGAAGAAAGGAGTAGAAAGAGCGAGAGAGACAGACAGAAAGAGGGATGGAGAGGCATAGCTCTTTCATCATCGGCGTGTTTCTGTTCAGGGGACAGGCTTGTCATGAAGCTCAGTGACAGCTGTAATCTTTTTCACTCACCGTCGTTCTCATCATTATTTCATTCCCTCCATCTCATTCTCTCCTAACCTCTGCCTTCATGGTCCATGTTATCACATCAAGCCCATTCTAACCCCTCCATCACACATATGCAGATATCCCGCCATATTTTCCATAACCTTCTCTCATTTCATTTCATAGCTTGTGTGACCTACACAAGATGGTTCTTGCCCACATATAATGTGTGAAGCAGAATGTCCCGGAGACAATTTCCCTGCCTCACAGCCTTCACATCAACTGGTCTCAACGCTTGTGTCAACAGGGAAAATCCCACTGGGGATGGAGATAGAAAGAGGGTGAGAAAAAAGGAGAATGAGATGTGTAAAATTGAAAAAGAGCTTCTCTTGGGATATGCTGACTCCCATGGGACTGAGTCGTGCCAACCAGCCCAGCCTGGAGTACATCTACTCACCAACATGCAACATATGATCCTATTATATATGACATCTATGACATACACAACACATGTGCTATGACAACAACACACAAGTGGTGTTAATTGTTTTGTCTGACAGTTAGCTTTAGGAAGGATGGTCATCAACGTCGCGCATACTGCTGGAAAAAAAAAAAAAATCTCAAAATAACAATTAAACCTATGATTCAAAATGTATAATTCCCAGAGTTGTCAAAGAAACACTCAATGTGATATTATGCCTGTTTGTACAGCACTTTCACTCAAAGCCCCAAGAGCATAGCTGATGATGACATCAATTCAACCGAATGAATTGAAGCATGAAGATGATTTGAAAAAGTCACCGTAATTGACGCTGACAGTCGGGATGATGACTGTGGGTTGGGTGCTGTTTCCCATCCAAAAGGAGGTTTGGTGCCGCAAGGGGTCGGCTGCATCAGCTCGCCGCCGATGCAGGGCTCCCAGGGGGCTTGTGGTGAGTCAGGTTCCCTGTCGCAATACATTTTTTATAACACAGACATGCTCCGGGGAGCCCATGACTGATCCCTGCACTGTGTGTGTGTGTGTGTGTGTGTGTGTGTGTGTGTTTGGGGGCTACACATATCATGTGTCCTGCAAAATGCTCTACACAAAGTTAACTTGTCAGGAACTCAGGGCTGGTTCATTTTGTCATTGGCTCACATGTCATTTTACAAGCTGGTTTTAATAGCTTGACCCAAGAAGTGTGGGTCAAACTCTAATCCTAACAGCAGTGTGTAATATAAGCCTTTGATGTGATCATGTAATGTGTATGTAATGTGCCTTTGATATGATCATGATCGTTTGATCGTTTGCCTTTGTTTCCCTCAAACCTGTCTGGGGAAAATACATTGAAACACTTTTTGATGCAAGCGCCGGAGCATGTTGAAATTATTATATTGTCAAAACCATTTTATGTGTCTCATTAGGTAAGTATCATGTTTAAGGTTAAGGGGTAATGGTTGGTAAGTGTTACAATGGTGAGTGTTCACATTATATGGTTTAGATTTTAATTGTTGTAACCACCCAGCCCTGGAATGAATGTATATCAATAGGATGTTCTCACAGGTATAAATGTTTTTGAAACCAAAACACACACACACACACACACACACACACACACACACACACACACACACACACACACACACATTCTTGATATGACAATGTGATGACATGATATATGATATCTGATGACTTTGCGGCGTTGTGATCACCATTGATCCTTTATATAATCAGTCTTAATCTATCTCCCCCAGCATTTCCCTGCCCTCTACCAAGATGTAGAGGTTAAACTACAACTGATAATCTACACAGAGCACCCACTCTCACCTCATCCTCCCTAACACTTTTCTCACTCATGCATCCCTTCATTTATCCTGCCATTCCTCTTCTATCTCCTCCTCATTTTTCTCTCTGTGTCTGTGGAATATGGTGGACAGATTTAGAATATAAAATTATGTTAGTGTCTTATACCACCGTCACTGGATAATGGGTCCATTTGTTGGATTTTTCCAACAAACACAGTACTTCTCACGGTGTGTCTCAGCTACACTGAATATTGATTTAAGTGATCTTTTTCCTTCCATAATGGAATTGTTTTGGTTTGGTACATTTATTTTGTACAGCTAGTACAAAAGCAGATCAAAGCAGTTCTGCATAACAGATACAGAATTGAAGATGGCCCAATGCTAAAGAAACTGCCTTTTTTCACCTTTAGTGATGCTCCCTTGGCCAATGCCAGGCTTGCAATGTGTATTTGCAATTGCAAATACATCATGTTTGACAAAAAACAAATAAATACATGTCTGGAAAACATTTTAGTAACAACTATACTGAATTAGCAAAGCGGTTGTGCTCAAATGGTGTGGAATTTAAAGTACACTTCAGAATTTTTGACATCTATAGTTATTGTTTATTCAGCTATGATGTCGGTCCTTGGATAACATTTTCAGTTTTATGGCAGTGCTGTGCCTGGTACCAGACAGGCAGCCACTGCGAGCAAGCCACACTCATAACTGATGTAAACTGGGTCAAATTTAATACAGCCCCAAAACCACTTAAACTTCACTGTGCAATTAAAGTGAACATTACACCACAGCAGTCTATCAGGGAGAATCTAGCTTTTCATAATTTAGAGATCAAACTACAATTAAATCTTACTGTTTGTTGGGCTTGGTAAGCACCTGGTGAACATGGCACTTAGGCCTGTAGCAAGTGAAATGAAATACAATATAAACTCTGTTACAGTTACATCATTTCTGGCTAATAAAGTGTTCAAAAATTAAACAGGCATAATTTGTCAGGTGCAATTTGAAATGAATTGGGAGGGATTGTAGGGATGAATTATATAATCATCTTTCCTTTTTATGATCATAAAATAAGCGAACAATGAACATTAGATTACAACAATGACTACCACAACCATCTTGCCTTGGTATGGCATGCTGCAAAGTTAAAGGAAAGAAGGGATGGAAATTCATTATGTTATGTCAATTAAACTTACCTTTTTGTTTCATCAGCCTTATTTTGAATCACACATGAGATGGATGAATT
Organism: Myripristis murdjan; assembly: GCF_902150065.1. NCBI lineage: Eukaryota > Metazoa > Chordata > Actinopteri > Holocentriformes > Holocentridae > Myripristis > Myripristis murdjan. The sequence goes on along the minus strand of NC_043987.1, from coordinate 14,327,955 downwards.
TTGGTGTAATCCTTGCTGGTGCATTGAGGCTTTTTTTTATATATATAATTATTTAATGCAAATACTGCTGTTAGTATTGTAATTGTTGCTGCCCTCCAAACATCATTAAGAGGAATGAAAGACCTCTCTGTCAACACAACAGTGCATTAACATGTTAACAAGGCAAGCCCTAAGCTTTATCACTGAGATGAGGCAGAGAATATCCTTTCACTGGATGCAGTGTGCGACTCTCCAGTGGAAGTTCAGTCATTTAAAATTAGGGAGTCTCATAATGCTGCATTATTCTGGGTTGTAGCTTCATTGCTTTGGGATGATGTTGTGTTTTGCATGCTTGGTTGATGGGTTATTACTTCTGTCGATAGTCCTGAGATAGTGTAGCTTTTCTGTTTAGTTAAAAATTGGGGTCCATGTTCTACTGTCATTTTCATCCTTCTGTAGCTTGTTCCTGCCATACTTGTGGCAATCTGTCTTTTGAGTCCCCAGCGCCTGTAGTTGTCATTTCCTCCTGTCAGATGTAATTTACCGCTAGTAACACGTCTGTGGTCTGGTCCCCAGCCTGAAATAGCAAATTTACATAAAAAATGTAGTACTAATTGATGTTTCCATGAAATTCCTATTGATTTTCTCACTGGAATAGTTGCAAGAGCTGAAACATTCCCCAAAACAACTTGTTTTAAGTTTTTTCAAATGGAGAGATTTTCACTAGTTTGTCACAAGTTTGTTATATCCACAAACAGCTGGAGAGAAAAAAAGACGCACGTATTCATCCTCCAACCCCTGCCCTGTTATTATGTTTTTAGAGAAACCAGTCAAGCAGCAAATTGTTTCTCTAGAATTGCTTATCTCAAGATAACCAATGGAGTGTAAGCGGGGCAGGAGACAGATGGAAAGAGGGAGGGAGAAATTACAAAAAGTTGGTGATTGGGTGAGGAGGGTAAGGGGATTGAAATGGAGGATAGTGGGACATTGGGAGAAAGGGTTTAAAGAGAGACTAAAGAGAGCTAATCTATAATCTAAAAGAAAGGCTGAAAAGATGAGAGATGGGGATAGAAAAAAATAAGTTGGAATGAGTAGGCTGGAATCAGATTCAGTCAATATGACACTTGTTTTCATAAGGTCTGACAACAAAGACAAGCTTTCCATACCTATACAAAGGTATTGTGTATGTGACTGTCCAGCCTTTGTGCCAAGAAGGTAAGTCCACAGTCCCCTAGGATCTGACAGATCTTACACACATAGTCTTGTCAAGGCCAGCAGATCTGTATGAATTTGTCAAGTATGGGGTGAGACTGTGAATAGAAAATCCAATATTTCTCTACTGGGGAGTTGTGCTGACACAAAACAGCATGCAGACAACCGTTGTGAAAACAAATGATTTATTACAGGCTAAAACATCGATTAAGAACAAATTCTAAAAAATGCAAGTTAAAAGTACAAGTCAGGTAAAAGAAATAATAATCACTAAAAACATCAAATGCCACAATAATTGGAAAGTCCAGTCCAGGTAACAGCAGTCCTTCCGGTTTGATCTGGCTGCAGCAGGTCAGGTAGTCTCGGTCCTTGGTTGCCTCCTGGTGTCTCCGACAGGCTACACAAAGGGTTAAGGTGATCAGACGTGTCTTAATGCATCAGAGCTGGTAATGATAGGGTGGTACAGTTCAACCAGGTTAGTGTATGGGGCGAGCCAAAATAATGCCTTAACCAAAAACACACTGCAACCAAAATGAACCAGATGTCCATGCAGATAGATCCAATGTGTGAAACAACAAAACAAGAAACAAACATACAAAAGAGAGGCTCATCCTTATTCAACCGTCAATCTAGCTGTTATAAATTTGTTCAGTGCATTCGCTGTCACAGCAGAGATCCATTTCACCCTTTTCTCGTGCAACAGCCCACAGAAATTTAAGAGAGCATAACATCTGGTCCAGGTAAAATCCCGCAAAAGCCCATAGAGTCACTGCCCAAGACAGCGCCACCACCAGGAACAGCCGTCTCATACATCCACCAGCACATACATACACCATCACCCTGTGACAAATTCAGTGCCTGAAGGGTGTAGGTTAGTTAATGTTAGTTCATATTTGATTCTAAAATCTTATTTGGCACGTATATTTTGTATTTACATAGGGCATGTTGTAATTGTTTGGTGTAGTGAATAGCCTGCATCTGCACTTCTTGTGTAGTTAAGCAAGATGCTGGATTCAGTCCAACAGCCCCGCTAGCAGTCTGTATGAGAGACCAAAGTGTTTGTCTGGCCTGTGAGTGAGTTAGTGACATTACCATTATTTGGAGTCCTCTGTTGTTGGTAATGGGGTTAAATATTAAGTTTGTATCTGTGGGAAGATGCTCACAGCAGAGTCAATTCTTCCCAGAACAACTAAAGAATACCATGCTTGCCTTCCTTTGCAGTGAGCAATGGACAAGATATCGAGAAGCTAGGACAGCTATGCAAGCATGCAGCTGAACTCTTCACTATTTTACTCGGCAAAGCTTTGGTGAAACGGATCTTGTTACTAAATTCTTCCATCTCTTTTTCCACTTGGGCTAGTTGCCTACACACAGTTCTAGGCTGTTGTAGCTGTTCTTGTTGCAAGTGTTGGTAAGATTTGAAATTTTCTGACAACATTCATGTTGGTTATAGAATAAACCCTGGTAATTTGGATGACTCCATGACCCTCTGTCTAGTGCCACTAGCTGGACCAGTGGGGCATCTGCATTAGAAATGATGCACTTGTTTTTGTTTGTTTATTTGTTTGTTTGTTTTTCTAAGAATCTCAAATGATTTGATTCAAATCATCTCAAATCCATTAAGGCTTAAGTCAGAGAATTTAATTATTTTTACTTCTTTTAGCAGATTGATTCAGTTGAATCGGCAGAATTAATAATAAATGCATCGATTCACCAAATTAATCATTACACCTCTAGTAAAACGACCTACTGATCAAGAAATATTGTCATCTACAGAGCCCCATGCAATCACTACAGTAGGTCTAAAAACCAATATGAATTAATGACCCATTCAGCAAGAGTTCACATTCAGCACATAAAGACTCCCCAAGGCTCTGCTATGTCCCTCTTATTTCTTTGCCGCCCCTGTCCTACTTTACATTCCCTTTGCTCTGTCTTCATCTTGATAGTGTCTTCCCTGCTTCCTCTCCTCCTGCCCTCTCACCTCAAACACCCCACTGATAAAGAGATTGCTATCAGTCACAAGCAGAGATACACTTGTAGAGGCAGTGCTCGGTGAGAAAAAAGAAAAGACACCCTCAGCAGACCATTTTCAGTGCAATGATTATGAACATATGTTTATTAATTAGGCTGGTTTTTTCTTCGTTTGCCATGTTGATTTGTCAGTCTGCTGTCAACAAACAGTAAAATTGTACAAATTAACAAGGTGTACCCTGCAAATTCCACACAAAAGTATTTATAGCAGACAAAACTAAAGTTGGAATTTTAAAGTAAAACCCAAGAGAAGCTCCAGAACTACATTTACTGTTTAATTTGCCAAAACAACTCAAGTTCTCAGTAACTATGTGTGAGGTAGTGATGAAACAGATTGTCTCTCCCTTCTGTTTTGTTTTGCTCTAGGGGTATGGAGACAGAGGAAAATCAATAATGGCAAGAGATGTAGATTCACTCTTGGGCGATAATGACTTTGGTGTCTTTGATTGGTGCTTCATCACAGTCAGGCTTATCAGGTATGTCACAGTTTAGAACAGTAACGGCCAATTGCCTTGAAATAGGTTATACTGTGATCCCAGGCCTGCACAACACAAACACTCACAACAGAAAGACCTATGAGTAGAAAATCTAAACTGTATTAACATAACTACATATAACAAATGAAACCATTGGCCAATGAACTAAAAGACGACCTGGTAAAAATAGCCCACTAGCAATCCCCTCCAAGAATAATAAGCATAAAACCTTCCAGACCCATGACACACCTGTGTGCATTTTATCAAACACCTCCTGTAATGCCATTTGTCCACCACATGGTACTGGATCAGCTCGACTCTACTCTACTACTCTATTTCATTTTCCATTGTAGATCATGGGCCCTATCTTGTGCCACCCGCTATCCGCTGCCACGACCCGCTACCCGCAAATTGCGGATTTAGGAGCTTCCGCTATCCCTAAACGGTATCTTGCGCCACCCGCTACCCGCTATCCGTTATGCCGACTGCATCATTTGCGCCTGGAGGTGCGTCGTGGGCGTGTTTCATGCGCTATCCCTAAAGTTGCTATCTTGCGGATAGCGGATAGCGGGTGGTCAGGACCACCCGCTATCCGCTTTCCCTAAAGTTTGGGCTGTTACGAGAGTGCGTCCAGGCGGCTTCAATGCGCGCCCCGACGGAGCCTCACCACGCACACGGTCGGACTGATACCGGGACGCCGCCGGAATGGACTGAGTATATTACTCATATAGAGTGTTTAGAGGAAAGACTGTTTTAATTGGACACTTACGCCAGCACGTTTTATTGTTTTATCATAAGCCAGCAGCTGTGCTATATTTTTATTTTTAATATTTTATTTGCCCAGTCTACCTTGTCAATAAATTAGTTTACACATAGTTCCACCTCTGCCTCTTGTGTGTGTGTGTGTGGTGTGACCCGGGGATTTTACTCAATCAGTACAACCTTGTGACACGTCCACTTGGACACATGTGGCTCCACCTCCCGAATTAACTCGCCTATAATATAATATATAATATGTATATAAAGCCAACTTGCTTTAGCCTCAGTAGAAGCCCTGAGAAAATCTACCTCCCTCTCTCCATCGCGGGTTTAGGATTTAGGATTTAGGATAGCGCATCCTGCCCTTAAAGGCAATGGCACCTGGCACACTGATTGGTTTAGCTGGCGTAACACCCAGAACACGCCTATACATAATATAGCCGGTAGCGGAGGTGTTTTGCGGATAGCGGGAGGTGCACAAGATAGCAACTTTTACGGGGGAACGCCTCTTCCTAAATCCTAAATCCACAAATAGCGGGTTTAGGGAGTCTGGCGCAAGATAGGGCCCCATATCTCCTCATGCTGAAGCCCCACCAGTTGCTTGTGGGCATGTTGAGTAGTTTTTCATCCCTCTTGTACCAGTTGCCCACATACAATAATCAATTAGTGTAACTAAGACATCCGCTGGGAAAATTTTTTAAAAATAAATAAATAAATAAATAAATAAATAAATAACTATGGTACAATTTTGATGAGTGGTACTTAGGCATTTCCTGGTTGTACACAGACTGTGTGAACCATGACAGGCTGCAGCTGGGACAACAGCACCACACTTCATCTTCAGTGAGGTAGTGACTACAATCAGTGTGTCCATGAATGAGAGAGTGACCACAATTTGCCAAACATAGCCCACAGTGGCAGTACTGCGCTGTGCTGTGGGAAACACATCTTCTGTTAGCAGGATAAAACCCAACTAAAATGTGCTCCCCAAAGTTCATACAATGTCACTGCAATGTTCAGTCCCAGCTCCCATATTATCCATTCAGCGTGGTGGCGCTCCAGCCTTGTCCATCCTGTATTCATCAGTGTAGGCAGCCACTCTTGAGATGTCACCGGCATTGGCTGTGGAAAAGACGGTGCAATAAATGACCCACGCTTTGCCAGGCGGGGGAAATCTTTAACACACACTGAAGGAGAGACAGAAGGCAACGCTCGTTCACTTACTGGCAGCAGGTGTCCTATCTCTCTCTTCCCACAGTTACACACAGTTTTATTGGCCTCTTGTTCATACTTGGGTCCAATGTGGGCGCTGTCGACCTGGGGTCTGTTTTTCCTCCTCCGCTCTCCACTCGTCCCTGAATAAAAGAAGGCAGAGGCCCTTCCTCAGCCCAACAGCTCAGGTGTATGGGTGGGAGTTTCCAAGTGGCAGCAGTCTTTCATATTTCACATTCCATTCGTGAATAATTTCAGTATAAATTCCACACATGAATACATGCACTGTACTAAAAATGCAGTAAAACACACACACACACAAGCTCAGACCATATCAATACAAAATCTAAAACTCAAACCATGCAACAACTGAAGATCATGCGATAATATGGGACGCAAATAACATCCCAAAATAGCTGCATTGACAGGTACTGACTGTATGCATGTGTGTGTGGGCGAGTACATTTCAGGTCTTGTTTGTTATTGATTTAAAATGAAATAGAAATGCTGCTAAGAATCCCTACCTCACTCTCAGACTCCAGACTTTCTATAGCCTGCATGTGAGTTAGTGTCAGCTCGAGTGTGTCTCAAGGCCACTTCAAACATTTACTCTGCCAAACTTACTTGACATTTAATGGTGCAGATTCAGTATCACCCATAAATTGTGCATAAGTGTGACAGCATGAATCACTGCCAGCCAAGATGGTTAGCATTACCTTGCTTAAGTTCTTCCCCCTTTTTGTAGAATGGATGTCATGTTGCTTGAGTGCCCATAATCTTCGTCTCATCCCCACTTTCTGAATTGTGTGATAGAGACAGTTACAGAGAGAAAGAGCTTAAATATTTATTTGCATGTTTGTGAGTGTATGCAAACCCATGGGTGCGCGTGTGCTTCTGTCTAATTGCAGTGCATGCGAGCTGAAACCCAGCTCCCCTTTACAATGTGCCTCTAACAGTCTGAATTATCATGATCATGTTTTTTTGAGTAGTCTCACTTTAATCTCTTCTTCCACTTTGCCCCCTCTCTCTTCCCCTCTTTCTCTCTCCTTCCCTCTCTTCCTCCATTGGCGTATCTGCAGTGGGAAGGTAATTAAGGTCTGCACACACACACACACACACACACACACATACACACACACACACACACACACACACACACACACACACACACACACACACACACACACACACACACACACACACTGGCGGCCTCGCACGGAGAAACCGAGCACATGAAATATTTATGTGGGCACTCTGAGAGGTTATTCCTCACTGAAACTTTAATGGCTCTTCCCAGGTCTTCTGGACCATATATACTGTACATACAGAGCCTTAAGGCAGAGTGAGGGGGGGGTGCTTCAAGACTGAAAAGGCACAGGGAAAGGCTGTGCGGGACTGCAACAGAGCTATAGGTCAAAGTCCAGAACAGGTTGTTATTCTTTTTCTATTGGGTCCCTACACAACAAACAGGAAATCATCTGTAGCTGGTTGGGATGAAGATGAAGATGACAAAGATGATGTTGAAGTGTGATAGTCAATACAAAGGTCCCGATATTGGACTGAAAATATTCATTTCAGCGTTAAGCTGTGGGGATGAAATGATGGATACTGATTAAGGGACATTAAAACATAAAGTTGTGACATGGGTTTTCACCAGTATGCTGATTAGTGCATATTTTGTTTGGTGATCATGGCCATGATGATGATGAGGATGATGGTCCATGGTGCATGACGATAATGGTGATGATAAATTAACAAGAGCTATCATTTAGCTAATTAAATCTGATGTTTAAAATTTTATTCCCTCCCAAGGTCTCTTTGCTGAGCAGTTACTTGTGATAATGAATGGGTCATCAGCTTAATAATGCACACTCCAGACCATCCTTTACCCTCCCTCTTAAAATTGAAAGAAAAATATCTAGGAAAAAAAGATAACTGCTGCTCTAATTCTGCAGGTGCGTCTGAAGAGGACACACAAAAAGGAGCTCAAGTGGCTTAGAGGTCTTTCTATTAGCCTGCAACGATTTCACTTTCTGTTACAAACAGTCCACAGTTGGCTGTAGTCTACATCTTTCCAACATGATTGATGCCAGCAAAAATATCTACATTCAATTTTAGTGTCACTGCAGATGATTCCCCTTCATTTTGTATTGATGTCATTGCAGATTTATTTAGGGCACAACCTGGCATACTAACCTCAGATCAGAAAGTCCTGTACATTTCCCATCCATGTCAAACACACTGGAAAAAGATGAGCCTAGATTTACAGGATTGATTATTTGTTCTGTATTTCTTCTTGATTCTTGATCAGTTTGATTTAAGTAGTAAGTTAAACTTTTTAAAGCATGCTTGTGATGAAAAGCCCCAACAATAAATGAACTTGAAAACTTTTTTCGATCTCCAGTATATCCCCTTTGGCAGCACAAATTGCCAAAGTGTTTCAAAATGGCAGTGGTGACTCAAAAGTGATGTAATACCCTATTACTAATGGAATCAAGGTGTTGCCAAAGTCATCAAATTTCAAAAAGTATCGATAAAAGCTTTACAATAATATAAAATGAGAGGGAGGTTTGCAAATGTTTTATTTGAATCTATCACCTCTTTATTGCAAGTACTTTAAGTGTCTTAAAACAATCTGCTCAGTTCAGAAAAAAAGCTGATGACTGAATTTTTCTGAAATTTAAAATACTGAACCATTTATGAATCACACTGTCCACATTAATCATATTCCAACAGACATACAAAAGAAAAGTAATAAGTGGAGAAAAATAAATGAATGACAAACAAAAACAATGCATAAGTCTCATAAAACAGAAGTAACAGGATAATCTCTTTAATTCAACTAAATTTGAGTAAAGATAGCAGCACTACAGTGTGTCTGCTCTTTTCAGATTAATCTTATTTATGCATTGCAAAGCAGCATTAAAATACATGCCTAGGATTAATTTTCCAAGATCTGCTACATTAATAAATATGCAATATGAAACTGTTTTTGGTGATTCTAATGCACTTTAGGATGCGTAACAGAACACCCTTGTGTACCACCGCGATGACAATAGTGTCTGCTGCCACGACAACCTGTCAGCAGGGAACCGTGGCATGATGAGCTTCAAGTGGTGCATGACAGGGATTAGGCATGGCCTTCTGGGAAGGTCACTTCTCCAGGCAGGGGAAGAGAGGTAAAGGTTAGTCACGAAGCAACAGTGAGCAACAAGAATACCAGGAGACTGCTGTGTTAAACCTGTGCATGCGATGCCATACCTGCTGAAGGATGCTCAGTACCAGGTTGAGGCAGCTTTTGAGGCTAAAGATGAAAAGGGTTGGATTGACTGACATCATCTTAAACAGTGACACATTATTACCTCGCATTTATCCTGAGTACTTTATTTATCCCCAAAGTGAAATTCTACATAATATACACTGAACCACTGGGTGAGCTTGGTGGCATACAGTACAGGCCAAAAGTTTGGACACACCTTCTCATTCAATGCGTTTGCTTTATTTTCATGACTATTTACATTGTAGATTCTCACTGAAGGAATCAGAACTATGAATGAACACATGTGGAGTTATGTACTTAACAAAAAAAGGTGAAATAACTGAAAACATGTTTTATATTCTAGTTTCTTCAAAATAGCCACCCTTTGCTCTGATTACTGCTTTGCACACTCTTGGCGTTCTCTCGATGAGCTTCAAGAGGTAGTCACCTGAAATGGTTTTCCAACAGTCTTGAAGGAGTTCCCAGAGGTGTTTAGCACTTGTTGGCCCCTTTGCCTTCACTCTGCGGTCCAGCTCACCCCAAACCATCTCAATTGGGTTCAGGTGCGGTGACTGTGGAGGCCAGGTCATCTGCCGCAGCACTCCATCACTCTCCTTCTTGGTCAAATAGCCCTTACACAGCCTGGAGGTGTGTTTGGGCTCATTGTCCTGTTGAAAAATAAATGATCGTCCAACTAAACGCAAACCGGAGGGATGTCATGTCGCTGCAGGATGCTGTGGTAGCCATGCTGGTTCAGTGTGCCTTCAATTTCGAATAAATCCCCAACAGTGTCACCAGCAAAACACCCCCACACCATCACACCTCCTCCTCCATGCTTCACAGTGGGAACCAGGCATGTGGAATCCATCCGTTCACCTTGTCTGCGTCTCACAAAGACACGGCGGTTGGAACCAAAGATCTCAAATTTGGACTCATCAGACCAAAGCACAGATTTCCACTGGTCTAATGTCCATTCCTTGTGTTTCCTGGCCCAAACAAATCTCTTCTGCTTGTTGCATCTCCTTAGCAGTGGTTTCCTAGCAGCTATTTGACCATGAAGGCCTGATTGGCGCAGTCTCCTCTTAACAGTTGTTCTAGAGATGGGTCTGCTGCTAGAACTCTGTGTGGCATTTATCTGGTCTCTGATCTGAGCTGCTGTTAACTTGCGATTTCTGAGGCTGGTGACTCGGATGAACTTGTCCTCAGAAGCAGAGGTGACTCTTGGTCTTCCTTTCCTGGGTTGGTCCTCATGTGTGCCAGTTTCGTTGTAGCGCTTGATGGTTTTTGCGACTCCACTTGGGGACACATTTAAAGTTTTTGCAATTTTCCGGACTGACTGACCTTCATTTCTTAAAGTAATGATGGCCACTCGTTTTTCCTTAGTTAGCTGATTGGTTCTTGCCATAATATGAATTCTAACAGTTGTCAAATAGGGCTGTCAGCTGTGTAGTAACCTGACTTCTGCACAAAACAATTGATGGTCCCAACCCCATTGATAAAGCAAGAAATTCCACTAATTAACCCTGATAAGGCACACCTGTGAAGTGAATACCATTTCAGGTGACTACATCTTGAAGCTCATTGAGAGAATGCCAAGAGTGTGCAAAGCAGTAATCAGAGCAAAGGGTGGCTATTTTGAAGAAACTAGAATATAAAACACGTTTTCAGTTATTTCACCTTTTTTTGTTAAGTACATAACTCCACATGTGTTCATTCATAGTTTTGATGCCTTCAGTGAGAATCTACAATGTAAATAGTCATGAAAATAAAGAAAACGCATTGAATGAGAAGGTGTGTCCAAACTTTTGGCCTGTACTGTATGTTAGTTTTAAACATTGACAAGAGTATATCTCAGCCAAACAGTTACATGGTTGGGACTGTGTGTGTGTATGTTGGTGTGGGTGTAAGGGTGAGCAGGGTCTCACCAAAGCCCAGTGATTTTATTAAACCACATTCTCATTAAAACAGAAACACTGGGGCTGTTCAGACTTAATATTATTGTCTGTCCTGGGTGATTCGATTTTGTGCTAAATACAGGTCTGAACACACTCACAAAATTTTGAAGACACATTGAAATTCAGTCACTCAAGCCACATTCCAAAGTGTCCTGGGATGCATTTATCTACATATGTTTTGTCATGTGAATGTATATGTATCCCAGGCTGCAATGAAGGATCACCGAGTCAGCTGTGTCATCTCCATAAGTGGGTGTACATACACTATATTGCCAAAAGTATTCACTCAGCTATCCAAATCATTAAATTCAGGTGTTGCTATCACTTCCATGGCCACAGGTGTATAAAATCCAGCAGGTAGTCATGCAGTCTGCCTTTACAAACATTTGTGAATGAATGACTCGTTCTAAAGAGCTCACTGAATTCCAGTGTGGTACTGTAATAGTAATGTAACAGCATGCCGCCGCTGCAACAAGTCAGTTTGTGAAATTTCTTCCCTCCTTGATATTACCTGATCAGCTGTTAGTGGTACTATAACAAAGTGGAAGCGATTGGGAACAACAGCAACTCAGCCACAAAGTGGTAAGCCACGTAAAATCACAGAGCGGGGTCAGCAGATGCTGAGGCGCATAATGCGCAGAGGTTGCCAACTTTCTGCAGAGTCATTAGCTACAGACCTCCAAACTTCATGTGATCTTCAGATTAGCTCAAGAACATTGCGCAGAGAGCTTCATGGAATGGGTTTCCATGGCCGAGCAGCTGCATCCAAGCCTTACATCACCAAGCGCAATGCAAAGCATCGGATGCAGTGGTGTAAAGCATGCCGCCACTGGACTCTAGAGCAGTGGAGACGTGTTCTCTGGAGTGACCAATCACGCTTCTCTGTCTGGCAATCTGATGGATGAGTCTGGGTTTGGGGGTTGCCAGGAGAACGGTACTTGTCTGACTGCATTGTGTCAAGTGTAAAGTTTGGTGGAGGAGGGGTTATGGTGTGGGGTTGTTTTTCGGGAGTTGAGCTCGGCCCCTTAGTTCCAGTGAAAGGAACTCTTAATGCTTCAGCATACCAAGACATTTTGGACAATTTCGTGCTCCCAACTTTGTGGGAACAGTTTGGAGATGGCCCCTTCCTGTTCCAACATGACTGGGCACCAGTGCACAAAGCAAGGTCCATGAAGACATGGATGAGTGAGTTTGGTGTGGAAGAACTTGCCTGGCCTGCACAGAGTCCTGACCTCAACCCGATAGAACACCTTTGGGATGAATTAGAGCGGAGACTTTGAGCTTAGTGTCTGACCTCACAAATACACTTCTGGAAGATTGGTCAAAAATTCCCATAAACACACTCCTAAACCTTGTGGAAAGCCTTCCTAGAAGAGTTGAAGCTGTTATAGCTGCAAAGGGTGGGCCGGCATCATATTAAATCCTATGGTTTAAGAATGGGATGTCACTCACGTTCATATGCGTGTGAAGGCAGACGAGGGAATACTTTTGGCAATATAGTCTACATTGTTCACTATATTTCAAAAATTCAAAAAGTCCATAGTCCGTGTGTGTAGGAAGCCGTATGTATTGTTTTGATTGAGCACAGGTAAAGGAACAGCAATGACCAGAAGTGATGCATAGGTATTTGCATATTAAGCAGGGATGTGGTGTTGGAATACAATGGTTCACTTCCACTTTAGAGAGCTTGTACACACACACACACAGACACACACACACACACACACACACACACACACACACACACTGTTTAAGTGTGATGGCACAAGAAGCAGTTGTACAATATGAAATTATCCATTCGTGCACACAATACTGACTTCCACAAACACTAGCTACAAGCTTATACCCATCAAACCACCAGACTCCTCAACTCAGCATCTCATAAAAATTAATCTTTCAGGACAGGTCCCTTGGTTTCTCACTTGCATTTGTATCCCTATCCCAGCATGAAATGACTCAAATAGTTCTCAAAGCGAGTCTAGGGAACACAAGCTAAGGCAGTGGAAATGAGGCACTGAATTCAATTGCCCCCAGACAGTCCACAGCCAATTTCTCCCGGTCACATCACCCGTCAATTATCAGACTCACTGATTCTAAGGAGGTTTTAGATCCCAATTTGTGTGCTGTAGCTTTAGGAGTTGGCACACAAGTACAACGGACACAAATCATCACAAGTGCAAACACAGATGCAGTACACAAGTGTATCCACACAGCATGTAAAGAGCATGCACAAGCACACATGCAAATGCTTGTGCACACGCAAATGCAGTCATACATGCAGTATTGCACACAAACATGCACACAAAGACAGAGACTCACACACACTCCCACAACCGAGGGGCTGTTGTAATTGATCAATTGTAAACCTTAGCTGGAGGATGTCCCCAATAAAAGACAATCCATGTGGAATAAATGGTATTAGATGGTGAACAGAGCAACAAATGAGCTATTGGAGGATGTGGCAGTGGCCTGCCCCAAGTGTGTTGGTTTACTTTATTGCACACATTAAAAATGCATAACAGAATAGTGATAAAAAAAAAAAAAGTAGAAAGAAAAAGAAATAAACTGTACATCAGAAGCATTTGTTTTACAAAGGAGAGGGAAAAAAAGGATATGAAAATGGTTTGGGGGCAAGTTGTAATGCAAATGACAAATCAACCCTGTGTGAGAAAATTTTAAGTCAAGACAAGCAAGAAGAGAGAAAACTGTCTTTTCTGTTTTAATGGTGGGGCATTTTGATAAAGCCCATGTTGCACAATGCAGTGTCATCTGCAAGCAGAAATTCATTCAGTTTAATAGGAAGGGCAATAACAGATATTGTTGTTTAATACTGTTTCTGCAAAGCAACATATTCTCCTTGTAATTCTTTGTAACTGCATTAGCAGTAAGGCCAATGTGATATTTTTACATTTTCTACTGAGACCTTATTACATTGAAGTCAGTACAATCTGCCTTTAAATAGCCCTGTCAGTGTGCAATAAAGGAGGTTTATTTTTAAGCTCAGGTTTGCGTTAGGTTTATTTATACCTTCTATACTTAAAATGTCTGTCAAGAGCTTTATTGTCTGGTAGGTGAATTACTGTGGGGTCACACAAATTTCTCAGTGAATTACTGAAAAAGTGCCTTTACTGTCAGCACAGAAAGTCATGAGCTGATTACAGAGTGTCCCTGCCATATTTAACCCACTATCAAAGAATGTTAAAAAAGAATTGTTTTGGAGATGCAGCTAAAATTGATTCATAAGGACCCAACTGAGCTGATCTGATCGAGTGTTTCTTAAAAGAAGAAAAATGAATCTTCTTATACAGTAAACTTCACCAATTTGTCAAATAATTTTTTTCTTTTTTTTTCTTTTTTTTTTTTTCTTTTTCTCATGTACCCCCCCACCCCCCCACCCCCACCCCATACCAGCTCATTAAATATTGAGTTGGTATTAGTTGCAAACCCCAATTTGGGGTGCACAATTAAACGGATAGATGTTTCCTATCATTAGAGGAATCAGCAAAATGAAATGATCCTGATTGTTATTATAATTGCATCCTCTCAGCAGGAGGTGAAGTCTTTTGGTGAATGTTGAGCAGCTATTCTTAAAGAGGGGTTGAGAGTAATGAATTGCTACTGGGGAAGCTTCTATTTTTCCTTTACAGCTCCTCAAGCCCTCAAAAACAAACTCTTTTCAGACTCTTTGCAACCATACAAGAGTACGCAAAAGAGCAAAATGCACACAAAAACTCCTAGGTCATCTTCATGGTGTGCCAAGCCTTTTAACTGGATCACTGGCCTTTCCCATTAATGATTCATTAAACAGTGCTCTATATTTCATGGTTGTTGTGGGTCTCTTTAACACCTATGGGCCAACTGCTTTTGGTTTACAGCAGCAGAATAGCTGATACTTTGTTGCATTACCCATTTGGTTTGTGCTCCGTGCCTTATCTTGAGCAACCTTGGTCAATTATGCAGAGATTGGAGCTTTTGTTACAATAGATGGTTAAATCCCATGACAAGAATGGTTCCTGACAGAAATACAATACAATATAAAACACTGGGATTTTTAAACAGACATTTGTGGTGAAAAAAAAAAACAAAAAAAACCTTGAGGAACCTGTGATGCCAAGCCAAGGTTACCTCTGACATCCTGTAATAATTGCTTCTTGTTCCCTGGTGGCATAGAGACTAATGCTCATCTCATTACTTCCTGCTCATGGCTGAAATTACTTTTGTTTATTGTATTATCATGCCAAGACTATTCGCCCGAGGCTTTGACATGCAAGCTGTTGAAGTGCGCCAGTATTTGCATCATGCTGTCTGTGCTGCGTGTAGCTGTTGAGGTGTTTCAGTGTATCAGGGTGTTGCTGGGCTGTAGAGAGGTGCTAGGGGATACATTACATGTGGTAAGCTATGTTGTATTGATCTGGTGTGTTATGGGTCTTAATATAAGTCCTGGTCAAGACGTTTGCTAAAAGCCTCATGGGAGAAATCATGTGCTTCTCTTTGCTAATGGCCGCCGTGTGCTATTATGGCTGGGACATTTGCTGCTGGCTTAATATGTACCCTTCAAGGTTTCAAGCAAAGCTAGGGGCCCTGTGTTGGATTACATTATGTGCTCATGCTTATTGGTGACTGCTCAAGGCCTGCTGCTTGTGAGTCTGCGTTGTTTAGGGGTTGAGCTGGAGACTTACATCTCCATGCTTGAGTTAACAGCTCTGTGTCAACAGTGTGTGTGTGTGATGCGTGTGTGTGTCTGTGTGTGTGTGTGTGTGTGTGTGTGTGTGTGTGTGGTGATATACAATGGCTATACTAGTGCTGCAATGTTGTCATTGATATATAGACTGTGACTGCAGTTATTCGGCCTGCGGAATCCAATGGATCACTGGAGCACAATAATGCCACTGAAGCCATGACGTGGCCAGGTCTTCAACCACACAAACTCACACACACACACACACACACACACACACACACATTCACATTCACTTCTCTTCGCCTTCTCTGCTTGCCATCTCTTCTCTGATCCTCACAGACACTTGCACAAACACACACACACACACACACACACACACACACACAGACCTGCAGTGCACAAACCTACACACATGCACTCAGAGTCATTAAATATAGCAAAGTACACACATTACACTTGCATAATACAGTGGGCTATGAACAAAACACATATGTCTAAAAACACATTCAACATTTATCATATGCCATTTATGCTTAAGCACAATGAATAAAACATCTGGCAGAATCCCAGATGCTCACTTGACATAAAAAATGCAGAAGACTCTTCCAACAGGTTTTTAATGAGCTGATTGGTTGAATGGGGCCAAATGAGTGCCTTTCATTTGTGACATGTTATTAGTACACCTCACAACTGACTGTGTCTCTCTCAACACGATTGTATTCAGACTCAGCCTCAGCTACACAGTTATTATCTTTTTGCATTTGTGTCAGCGGGAGTCTACTGTCATTATTAGGGGTAGTTAAAAGTGCATGGCAATTATCTTCAAGAAAGTGTAGAGCTATATCATTATCGCCGCTATTCTTGCTTGGTGTAATTACGATGAATGAAGTGCCACAGCTGTATGCATTCTAATGTTTGGTGACCGGGGTTAGAAATGGAGTCTGTGTTTTAAACCAAAGACAGGGACAAATGTGGTGAAGGTGGTATATTTATTTTTCAGTAAAGCAGAGTAAATAATGTTGTGCATTCTGCAATTAACACTTCTGCTATTATCATGGAGAAGCAACACCTGAAATGCATATTGCTCCACCTGGATCCTACATAACAAGTGGCTCAAGCTGTAACTCTAGACATTGCTGATATCAGGGGGCGTCATGCAGCATTTTTTCTTTTTCTTTTCTTTTCTTTTTTTGAGTGGGCACAGACACACACACACACACACACACACACACACACACACACACACACACACATACACACACACACAACTGTCAAGGCAATGTTCAACCATTCAAATCCAACGACAATTGGCTGTCATTATATAATGTAGATATTTATTGTTATACCCTAGCTTTCTTATTTTTGGGGAGATAAGATTCATATTCAAAGATAATTACAATTTTGCCAGTTAATTAAAATACACATGACTAGTTGGTAGGCCTATATTTAAAGTAGATGTGTGTTTGGGGTACTTAGGACATTTTTAGTTTTAGTTTGTGCGGTTCCAGGTGACTCTGAGACTAAATGACATTCAAAACAGTCTCACCAGTCTCATTACTCTATGCTTTTTTTTGCCCCCAGTGTGGACTGTAAGGCAGAGTTGCTTTCCAGGCTGTAGTATAGATGAGAATTAGGAAGCGCTGCCTTACAGGCAACTTTCTAGGGCAAAAGAAAGTACCATGGACCAGCACTCTATCTGTTTCAGAGGAGACATGACTCAACTGGAATTTGCCAATATCGACAGGGATTGTGCTATGCACAGCCGAATTCTGCACTGGAGCCATATTTTTAGAGAAAATAAGTTGTCTGTTCTGCCATTCCAACAGAGTTGCCTGCTACAATTATATTAAAATTATATAATTACATAAAATTATATAAATTATATTTCTAAAAAAGTAAAAAAAAAAAAAAAAGGAATGGGCACGATGCCACTGGCTGATGCAATATAATTCCTAACTTATTTGATTCTGATAGTTCTGATTGGTCAGGTTAAGTGAAGTGACATTGACAAGGCCCAAGCTCAAAAAATGTCTGTTTAGCTATGGTGACCATGATGACTCATGCTAACAGTTGAGCACTTCTTTCATGTTGTTGCTTTTACATAAAGCAATTCTTGTGCACAAGAGAAATTTTTGCTTAGAGGGTCCTACCTGTCATTACGTGTTTTGAACAGAAAAGGCTTTATTTTAACAATCTAAGCGAATAGTGGAAAAATTTATGTAGGCGTACATCATTATCTTGATAATACTCCCTTAAAATAATAGAGAAAACTGTGCCACTGACCTCAGACCTGGTTTTTGTTTGTCAATTGTACAATCGCTTTCAAGTGCCTCAAACTAGCAATGTGCCAATAATGCACCTGACCCCACCTCATTTTAACACCAACACACCCATGGACGCATAGATGGGTACAAGTGCATTTTCTATTTACACAACTTGGGTGCTGGACAGGAAAATGATAACTGCGCCAGTTGGAAAAAAAGCAAAGACACACAAGAGCATTGTGCTCGGCGCCACTTTGCGCTGGCTGTAAGATGAAATGATAAAGGTCTTAACAATTGAATAGCATTAACTGTTCTTCACCCATGTACTCACCTTACTGTCTTTCCGGGTTAGGCGTGAGCACATTTTGGCCATCCCTGCCTCTCACACACCTTCTGAATATTACCCTTGAGTAAACAGTGTGAATGATAGAACAGACAGATAACTCTCATGTCTATTCACGTAGTGAAGAGCAGTGGTCCCTCTCTTATCCACCTTATCGTTATCCCACTTACCTTTCTAGTTGAGGGTTCCTTCCTGGTGTCCGGCATAAAACAAGTTTTATACTAGACTTGTGGTAGGTTTCTGTACTTCTGCATGCTTATTTTAGCTTTTGTGGCAACTATTTGTTCATCTATGGCAAGGTTTTGACAGGGACGGTAAAATGATCTGCATGTTTTCTGCACATGGTCATATGATGGCTTGAGTCGGTGCCTCTGAGTAATCTTCACCTGGATTACTCATATACAGGTTATATGATATCACCTGAAAAGGCCATGACTAAGGCTGGTGATACAGCACTGAAAAAGGAGCCCTGTTTCCAGTACTGTGGCAGTTGTGGAAGCTTTATGACTGCCGTGCATAAAAGGAGTCTGACAACTTTGAAGAAATCAGTGGGAAATCAGTGCTCATCTGGATTTCTTTCAACAAAGTCCTCCTCTGTTCCGCTTACAAGACTGTCAAGAACTGAGTCTCTATTGTCTTTGCTGCTGAAATGATCTGCAATAAGCATGTAAACCATTTGCTGCAATGAGTAGAACTTTTGATCCACACTAGATTTATTTTTGGGTCAAATATATGTTTTTCTGGGACTGTCCCAGTGGCTCAACCAGTAGAGCATGTGCTATTAAGGAAAAAAATCTTCAGACAGTGGCCTGTGCTTGATTCTGGCCCAAGCTGTACATTATCCCATCTCTCTGCCCTGTCTCTCCTGTCTCTCTCTACTGTTCAATATTTATTTTTGGGCAGAAATGCCCAAAAATAATCTTAAAAACGTGGATTTCTTCTGTGGTAGGACCACTGACAGATCTGCTGAAGACCCAAGCAAGTTATGGCTGCCCAGTAGTCAAACTGCATCTGAGACTGTGAAAGCAGACAACAAGGAGGAAAAAGAAGCACCTGCAGCACTTTCATTTGAATATCAGGAACACTACAAAACCCTGCAGCGCAAAAATTGCAAAACTCTAACCAGTGATTAATGAGATGGGCTGCATTTTTAAAGCCATGCAAATGAACTCACATTGGCTAATTGCTTTCTCAATGTCATGTGTTACAACACTGTCCACCAAACTGCCCCCAAAACCCATTATTTATTGCTACCCAGCAGACAGCTATTTTTGTTTGCTATTAATCTACATTTGTTTTTATCTATAATATTGAATTGACTGAACTGTAGATCTAAGAGTTTAATAATAATTTATTTAACCTGTGTCAGTGTGCAGTTGTCCACTCTGCTCTGTTGCTTCTGGTTATTAACACCCCATGGTGCTCTGCTGGTTGCATTAAGTGTCCAGATCATGCACACAACAACTAAACTATTATATAGTCAGATATATAAGGAGCCAGCCCAATTTAACCACTCTTTGTACTTTATAATATACAAAAGCCATTTGTCTCAGTGCATAGGCATGAAAGATAGTGATTGGGAAAAAACAGGCAACCAGCTCATCACTGTAAGTGCCTGTGGTGGGGGGCTATTTCAGTGAGCTGTAATGGAAAAACCTGGAGTTGACTATGTTGATGTTCACAATGTTGATTTACTTGTACCAGTAAGTACCACTGCAGAACTGATATGTTTGGAGCTCAAGTATTATTTAGTTCAAATGTGTCATTGGTTCTATGCAATTCAACACTAAAGGAGATTCTTCAGATGGTGGATATCATAATCCATCTTAAAGAAAGGAAGAAAAAAAGGTATAGCTCACACTTCAGTTCAGCAGAGCATTTCTTCTGGAGCTAGTTTAGCACGGTCCGTCATGTGATGGTCAGTCATGTGTAACAACTGACTTCCATTTCTTCGAAGATCTGGTGATACGCAAGTACCCTGCAAGGGAAAGAAATCCTACTATGCCATGGTAAAATATTAAGTAAAATGAGAGCACATTAATTGGGCAGTGTAGAAGCACTGGTCCTCCCTTCAAAGTGCACAGGGTACATGGTACTAATGGGTAGTGCTGCCTTCATGTTCCCCTCACACTGCATGAAAACTACTATTTTAGGAGCTAATTGTAGCACCACGCACTGAAGTGTGGTGTTTGCAGGCCCTCGGGGGATTTAGAGTTTTGAAATGTATTCTTATTAAATATGTACCATGTAAGATGTGTTACCTTTTAATATTAGATATAACAGAGAATAAAAAATACTAAGTAACTTTCATGAAAACTGCATGCTCAATATATATATATATATATATATATATAGTACAGGCCAAAAGTTTGGACACACCCTCTCATTCAATGCGTTTTCTTTATTTTCATGACTATTTACATTGTAGATTCTAACTGAAGGAATCAGAACTATGAATGAACACATGTGGAGTTATGTACTTAACAAAAAAAGGTGAAATAACTGAAAACATGTTTTATATTCTAGTTTCTTCAAAATAGCCACCCTTTGCTCTGATTACTGCTTTGCACACTCTTGGCATTCTCTCGATGAGCTTCAAGAGGTAGTCACCTGAAATGGTTTTCCAACAGTCTTGAAGGAGTTCCCAGAGGTGTTTAGCACTTGTTGGCCCCTTTGCCTTCACTCTGCGGTCCAGCTCACCCCAAACCATCTCGATTGGGTTCAGGTACGGTGACTGTGGAGGCCAGGTCATCTGCCGCAGCACTCCATCACTCTCCTTCTTAGTCAAATAGCCCTTACACAGCCTGGAGGTGTGTTTGGGCTCATTGTCCTGTTGAAAAATAAATGATCGTCCAACTAAACGCAAACCGGATGGGATGGCATGTCGCTGCAGGATGCTGTGGTAGCCATGCTGTTTCAGTGTGCCTTCAATTTTGAATAAATCCCAACAGTGTCACCAGCAAAACACCCCCACACCATCACACCTCCTCCTCCATGCTTCACAGTGGGAACCAGGCATGTGGAATCCATCCGTTCACCTTTTCTGCGTCTCACAAAGACACGGCGGTTGGAACCAAAGATCTCAAATTTGGACTCATCAGACCAAAGCACAGATTTCCACTGGTCTAATGTCCATTCCTTGTGTTTCTTGGCCCAAACAAATCTCTTCTGCTTGTTGCCTCTCCTTAGCAGTGGTTTCCTAGCAGCTATTTGACCATGAAGGCCTGATTGGCGCAGTCTCCTCTTAACAGTTGTTCTAGAGATGGGTCTGCTGCTAGAACTCTGTGTGGCATTTATCTGGTCTCTGATCTGAGCTGCTGTTAACTTGCGATTTCTGAGGCTGGTGACTCGGATGAACTTGTCCTCAGAAGCAGAGGTGACTCTTGGTCTTCCTTTCCTGGGTCGGTCCTCATGTGTGCCAGTTTCGTTGTAGCGCTTGATGGTTTTTGCGACTCCACTTGGGGACACATTTAAAGTTTTTGCAATTTTCCGGACTGACTGACCTTCAGTTCTTAAAGTAATGATGGCCACTCGTTTTTCTTTAGTTAGCTGATTGGTTCTTGCCATAATATGAATTTTAACAGTTGTCCAATAGGGCTGTCGGCTGTGTAGTAACCTGACTTCTGCACAACACAACTGATGGTCCCAACCCCATTGATAAAGCAAGAAATTCCACTAATTAACCCTGATAAGGCACACCTGTGAAGTGAAAACCATTTCAGGTGACTACCTCTTGAAGCTCATCGAGAGAATGCCAAGAGTGTGCAAAGCAGTAATCAGAGCAAAGGGTGGCTATTTTGAAGAAACTAGAATATAAAACATGTTTTTAGTTATTTCACCTTTTTTTGTTAAGTACATAACTCCACATGTGTTCATTCATAGTTTTGATTCCTTCAGTGAGAATCTACAATGTAAATAGTCATGAAAATAAAGAAAACACATTGAATGAGAAGGTGTGTCCAAACTTTTGGCCTGTACTGTATATATATACACTACTCACAAAAAGTTAGGGATATTTGGCTTTTGGGTGAAATTTATGGAAAATATAAAAAGTTCACGCTACAGTGATATTATATCATGAAAGTAGGGCATTTAAGTAGAAGCATACACTGGTGATTTCCTCATCTCAAACAATTTCTTGAAACAAAAGCCAACAACAGTGGTGGATATACCACAACAAAAAATGTCAGTGTCAATAACTTGTCATGTGCCCTTGAGCATCAATTACAGCTTGACAACGACGTCTCATGCTGTTCACAAGTCGACGTATTGTCTGCTGAGGCATGGCATCCCACTCTTCTTGAAGGGCGGCCCTCAGGACATTGAGATTCTGGGGTACAGAGCTCCGAGCCTCTACACGGTGACTCAGCTGATCCCATAGGTTTTCTATGGGATTCAGGTCTGGAGAAAGTGCAGGCCACTCCATTTGAGGTACCCCAGTCTCCAGTAGCCGTTCCCTAATGATACGACCTCAATGAGCTGGAGCATCAAACACCTGATGTGAATTTTGCCGTTAAACTCCTTGTTAGAGAACAGCAACTTGTGCAAAAAGTACTGAAACATTGAACAGTTGGACATGTGCATTCAAAAGTTTACAGAAGGTCACATTAAGTTCACCTGTAAAGGTTATAATGCATTTTAGGTTCATCCTGAAATTTCACCCGAAAGCCGAATATCCCTAACTTTTTGTGAGTAGTGTATATATACATATACATACGTGTGTGTGTGTGTGTGTGTGTGTTCAAAATCCTTGATGTTGCATTTGATATGTCTGTGAATTTGTTGTTCTATTTTGCTAAAAATAAAGCTAGCACATGGTTTAGTACAGAATCACTTCATCTTCTTGGCTTTTGCACAGCCCCAGTATATTTCAGTCTGGGGGGCTCTGAGCTTGTGAGAATGAGAATATTAGCAGCATAATTCACTTTTCCCCCAGTGAAAATCTCTCTGTACTGAAAAGTAATATGGACGAATTCCATTATGCTGGAAAATGTAAACACCTAGAGCTATACAGCTAATTGAAGTTTTTATAGAGTGTATCACACACACACACACACACACACACACACACACACACACACACACAAATAAATATAAAAAAAAGAAAAAAAAATCAGGGGCCTAAAACTCTCCTATTTTCAATTACCAGAGGTAACTGGAGCGGGGGAGATTACATTAATAGTGTTAGGGCTTCATAAGCAGTTTGACTGGCATGGGCTACTGTGTTTTCTGCTTTAATGGTTGGCAAATGTCAACTAATGTCAGCCTGTAGGGAGATGAACCTTTGGAAATGTTCTTTTGCAATGGGGCCAAGAGCCAACTTCCACTGTCAGTCAGCTCTACCTTGGAATGAAGGATTGGTGGTGGTAGTTAAAAGGGTGGGAGGGTGGGGAAGACATAAAAAGGCACTTTTAAAGGTGAAATTGACAGGTAACTACCATATTAAAATAGCTTGCAGAGAGGGAGGACAACTGAGAGAGAGCAAAAACGGAATGACATACTACACACTTTGGAACATAAACAGAAATGGAGAGTTAATTAGGGTAAAATATATACATGTTTAAAATAGCAAGAGAAATGAAAGAGACTAGAAAAGACAAAAAGAGAGGTGGTGGTGTTTTCAGAGAGGGTGGTTGGAGATTTTCGGGGACAGTTGGATAAAACAGGACGGATAGATAGGCGGACAGATGGGGAGTACGGACTCCCCATTAGAAATGCTTTGCTCAACAACCAAAGTTACACGAGGAAGCCATGCGAGAAGTGACAAGTCAAAGCGAGAGGAGAGAGGATTACTGGGATGGGGGAGGTTTAAAAAAGGGAGAGAGAGGGTTGGAAGGAGGGATGAATAGACATTTAAACGAGCGTTAATAGTTTTATAACTGCGCGGGGTGATTCCTGTCATGCTTTTAATGCGGGAGCTCGGATGACACATAATATTCAGAGTAATTACATGGTGCCATGCAAGACTGTTAAAGCCTTAGCAGCAGGAGCTGACTGTGCCATACTTGCCTGCCTGACAGAGAGAGCATAGGGGCCAGATGTAGGTCTCTCGCACACATACTATATACAGTACGTGTGCTCACACACACACACACACACACACACACACACACTGATAAACTTACACTGATGCCACTATACTGCATATCCAGTAGCTCTTAGGTCCATTCCATACCCAGCCATCTGTTTTAAGATGCCATAGTACTCATATGGATAATGTCCTAAGGGTCTAGTTCTTCCAAAAATGGGCATTTAACATTATCTATTCACAGTCATAACACACAGCAAGTTAGCTTGCACAACTCCATGTCAACCTTTTCCAAAACAGCTGAAGTGACTGGGATTGGTTCCTTAAATTGATTCCATATGGGCAAATTTTTTGAGAAGAAGAAGATTTTTTAGGAATGTGATACTCAGACACACACCCATCAAAATGGTGCTTTTTGTGAGGGTGAAGGAAGCACCAGTGTTTCGGTATCAAACACGCCAATGTAAAAAAGCACTGAGATGATGTCAGCTTTAACCAAGTTCAGTTCAGTATAGTATGATCCTGAAGTTGTCCCACCCAGCAAATCTGTCATAGAAGAGAGTGTGAAATGTCAATCAAGAGCAGTCAGTCCACACCCAGACAGTCGTGAGCTGAGGTCTATTCAGCCAACATAACTGAAAACTCCTGCGTGGGTGCCCGGCGGCTTTTAATACTCCACCAGTACATTTTGGCTCAAATGGTGGCAATAGTGTTAACTGCATGGTGCTAAATCCCAGCTTGCGACCAAAAAAAAAAAAAAAAAGCGTTTTAGTGTGGCGATACGGCAAACTGAGAATGAAGGTCTTATCATAAAAAATAATTTTGGCCAGGTTTCCATTTTTTGTCACTCACAAAAGTTGTGTTTTTTAACTTATTTCATTTTTTAAAATTTTTTTTCCCAATTACATTTTACAATGCACCATCATGACATCACTTTTGGCTGCCAGCTGAAGGTGTCATGTGATTGTTTTTGAGAGCATCTGTGAAATGATTTGGCCAGCATAAAACTTTCACACCAAACACGGCACAATAGACACATTTTTAATCCAGGCTTTCACATATATCAATATTGTAGGTTGTATTTCACAGGTGCACTCTTTCAGATTCACAATGTTCCAAATTCCAACCCCGCTGTTTTTATCGGAGCCGTACACTTGGCTTACACCAGGAGACACAGAGGTGTTGACCCCAAAACAGTTTTTGTGTTCTTGTTAAAATGAGAATTTCCTTGAACAGTCATCAGTTCTGAATAAGAAACTGTTCCCTTTTCCCCCAGAAAACCTTCTCAGTGTTCAGTCATTTTTGATGCAGCATGCTGTCATCTGCACTGTCATCCTTTGAGCAACCACAGCCTCACACACTGTGTCAATGGTGGCTCACTGCAGCTGAGGAATGTAGTGCAACTTAATCTTCCTTTGTTTGAAACGCTTTTGAGAAACGTAAGGTTCAGCAGTCATGGTGCTGCTGATGTTTTCAGAACACGGATAACAGCTTGTGTTTTTTTTATTTTTTCTTCTTTAGCATACCTTTCACCACAGCTCTTGTATTCCTTGAAACCATTCATTTGTCAGCTTTTTGGGAATTTATACCCCCAATTTACTAAGGCCAGCTGCATGCACTAAAAAATACGGGATGCAACTATTACCAATTTAGCGAGTGTTTTACTAACAGCTGACATTTAAAGGAGCTCTGTCACAATTTCTGCACAATTATTAGTGGCCCAGAAGAATACCGCTATCACTATTTAAAGGGAAGATTTTATTTTAAATAATCCATACGGTGAACCGGCCATCCATGAAACAGTCAGAAGGAAAAATCTGCTGTCATTCAAGCCCCAGTGTAAATAAAACTACACTTTAGGAAAAAAATGAAACTAAATGAAATGATATTGTGTACATATAAAACTAACTAATAAAATAAAAATATACAGAAAATGTCTTTAGTTTCAGTTTTCATCAGTTTGGTGAAATTTGTCACAACAAGAAGCATGAGGAGGCGTTGGTAGATGTTTATTGGGACTGGGATGTCTACATGACTGTGAGTCAGCTGCCCTCACAAAATGTTCCTGTATTACCCACTCTGAACTTCTTTAATCTAGACCCTGATAAACAATAAAAATAATTTTCATGTGTGCACCTAAATTAAAACATGCTTTCACTGGGCTGTAAAAAGTGTGTAAAATTGAGGGTTAAATAAGCTGCTTTTTTCTTTAGTAAATCAGGCACAGGAAGCTGTTATAATAAATAGCATAACCCCACCTGATTGTTTTTTGTGCTCTCCAGCTGATATACTTTAAAATACACATTCATCATTTCTGAAGTGCTTAATGTTTGTACCATGGTGTCCACTTGCAAAATGAATCTGCGCATCATTGGCTAATCAGAATTGTTACTTTTTACACACGCAGTGCTATTAGCCACTGCAAACCTTTAGTAAATCAGGGGGACATTCTTTTTCACATGAAAGCCACTTGATTCTTTTCATATTAAATGTCACAGTTATTAGTCGGACAGCACCTTGTTTACACCATCTTGGAGGCTCGCACGGTAGCACATTTTATCCGTAAAGATCTGAAAGCTGTTTACCTCCACAGTCTGCTCGGTGACATCCCTCACTGCCAGGTCGGGTCTATTGCCGCAGTGACACAATGACATGAAAGCAGTCTGCTGGTTGACAAGAGGAGACACAACAACCGCTGATGTGAGAGACATTGTGAGAGGCGTTTTGCTAAGGTTTCAGGAGAAAGCTTCTGTAAACATCACCCTTGAAGCTCAGATGTGATGGCTTCTGTTATCATTTCACGTAGTTTAACATTAAGGAAAGAAAAACAGGCAGAGCTAGCAGACAGTCAATATTCACCTGATGCACAATACAGTAGTTGACAGGTACAACATTAAGATCATTTTAATCATCTTTTAGTGCTCTTTTCCCCCTTTCTTCACCTAGAAAATCTCATACAGCATTATTTTCCCTAACGGTACCAGTCCCGCACCTCCACCGCCATTACAGCGATGAAATGCTTCAAAACAAGTTAAATTGTACTTCCTGCATTAAATATGTTCAATTGCCTTTACATTTTGAGTCACTATAGTGTTTTTAGTTCATTTCAGGCAAAAAAAAGAAAAAAAAAAAAAAGTGAAAATGACAGTTAAGTACTTAGCCTAATGCATTTCAGTTGGATTCTAAAGCATTTGGTCAAATATTTTAGCCACCATCATTTTTTTTTTTTTTTTTCAATGTCAGCGAATGACAGTGGCTGTTATGTCAGCTAAGACTGTTATGCAAATCTATCTCCCTTTTTTTGTTGCCCCTAAAGCTGGATGAGGGAAGTGTACTGGCTATTGGCTGATCTTGTACACAGCTCCCCAGGAGAAAATGGCGTCTCGGTCAAATGCTGCAGTTCACTGGCCACAAATTTTGTCAGCAACACAGGTAGTATGACCAGACTGCCAAAAATACAATAAGATGGAGCATATAATTAAGAAGCAGATCAAACTGTAGTGTGATTCAGTCAGCACTCTGTCAAACTGCTAAACATAGTTTTGTTTATTTTCAAAAAGTTTAGCATATTTGCCAGATATCCCTGATAAAAGTTACTTTACAGAATTGCTTGACCTGATTTCTTGTGACCTACATATTGTTTTTGTAACGTTACAGCTGAGGAAATTTGTGCAGTACAGCCACCGATGATGAGGAGGTGGTTCTTTTCGGTGTAGCTCTGATTCACAGCATGAGACAGAAAAAGGAGGAGGTCAGTGTGAATGCATGACAGTATATATACTAATCCAAACAGCAAATGGCCATCAATCCAAGTCCCTCCTGCACACCTCCACCACCCAAAGACGTGTCATCTTTCACAAGTAAACCCAGCTTGCGAAGGTATTATATGTATTATCTAAAGCTGAACTTTTAGAAAAATGAAGGGTAATCTATTCCTAAGAAAGCCATTATTTGTCACTTGCTGAATATAGATTCATATACTACATCTTACACACCAGAAAGCAACAAGGCAAGTCCTATAATGACCTGAAAGCCCAAAAAGGTAGCTTTATTATAACTTGAGAGTATTTACATCCCGTTGTGTACACCTCCTCCAAGATGTTGGCCAAGATCATGGCCAAGATGGATACCAGCAAGCACAAAGTAATTTCACCCCAAGAGGAACTTAATGTCTTCTAAAGGCCATTTTAGACCACAGTTTACAGTCTGAAAATGCTTTACAGGTCCACAAGTTTACACCAAACAAAACAGGATGAAACCCCCCGGCTTAACCCTCATAGTGGGCAAGAAAACACCCACAGATGAAATAGGGAAAAGGGGAAGAAATCTTGAGAAGGACCACAGATGGCTAGACAGATGTGCAACAGTTGCCAGCCCGGTGGGCAAATGATCAAGAACAATTCTGTAAAATTAGAAAGGAAAACACAGTTAGGTCTACATACATAATAATGAATTTAATAAGAGAAACTATGGTCTAGGTGACTCATAGCTACTTAATCTTTAATGTCTTTGAAAACTCACTTTGATAGATAGTTTTAAGAGGAAGCCTCTTTGCGGCCCAGTTGGCGTTGATCTGCCTGCCTCCAGGTCACATTCCTCAACTGTTTTATTGCATTTTCTGAATTCTGATTACAAAGAGGAAACACTTGAATTCCTGAGTCACTGAAATCAAACAGATGAATTATCTGACAGTAAACCCTGGCCCAAACTAAAGCAACCAGCGGCACCTGCATGCGTATTTTCTCTGTCCTCTAATGCATGCAAATGACTGCAGCACAGCAGCTGCCTAAAGTCACACATAGCAATTTGCTGAAAAAGGAGACACATTTGTAACCCTTAGATCTGCCTGTGGCCGTGTCTTTGACCACCTGGGAACAACTGTGGGCAAAGATAGCACACAATTAGTCATTAAACAGGCATCAGTAATAAGGTATGCACATTTAGCAGGACCTCACCTTGAATGACTGTATTTCTTCCAAAATCTATGTTAAATCAATGTTCAATGGCAGAGTGTATTTGGAGATTTTATGCTTTGTATAAGGAAGGGTTTTGAGTTACTGCATGCAAAGTGTAAGAGATTAAGATGATTACAGCATGCACTTCCAACTGGTTTAAATGAGCTTAAATCTGATCATCTGACTCCACTGACACAATCTGAGTTTCAGACTGAACACATTTTAACAACCACCTCTTTTATGAATGCAAAGACATGCTTATCCTGTTCTGATAAGCTATCCTTGTCCTGACTTTGATCTCAAACAAATACATGAAGTGACCTAAAATGCACATTCATATTTTTTTTTGGTTAATTCCATAATTAACATGCAGGAAAACAACACTTAAGACAACTAACTCAGATGATAAATAATGGTTTGTGTCATTGAGCAAATACAGTTCAAAGGTAAACATTTTACACAAGTGATATGTAAAAAATCTCAGCCAAAAGCATCTAGAAATATAACTTAATTGAGACAATTTCCATTCCAGTTTGCACGCCTATTTCCTCTTGGCCAAGAGGGATATCAACTATGTTAATACGTTCATTGAAAATTCAAATAACCTCAATTTTTTGTCATTCCTATTTTAACTACAACGCACAAGATTAAGACTCCCTGCTGCCCCTAGACCACAGCGCCTTGTACACACAACTGTACTCCATTATCATCAAAGTACAGTGATTACTATACACACAACACAAATGCAAGTACATGGACAGGCACAAGAAAGCAAATGAGCATTTGTGGGCACACAGAAGCATACACACACACTCACTGTAACACAAACGTACAATATGAAGTCAAATAAGCTCTCTTTGTACTGACGACATCAGAAATTTCATTAGCCTTAAGCCAACACTTGTTCTCACATGTTTGTTGTGTCCACATAATTGTCCTTGACATTTTTTTTTAAAGCGCAAACACCTTTGTACACCAAAATGGTCAGCATTCTGCAAGCATAAAAGTGTGAGGAAAAAAAAAGAAAAAAGCAATGACTTATTCTTCTTTGAGGGAAGTATCCATTCAAAATTACACAGTAAATTAAACTTGGGTATTGTGAGAGGAGAGCATAAAGCACAGGAAAGAGCTGTTACCCCAGTGCACTGGAAGGTTCACCTCCCACACCACTGAGTGCAAAATTTGAATACTGTAGTAGAGTTCAACACTTTTTTTTTTTTTTTTTTTTTTTTTACTGGCTTCCCCAGCCTCTGACAGAAAACCATTTAAGACACAAAATACAAAAAAGTCCTAGGGAAAGAGTGATGGATACAATGAATTTTTAATAGGTCTTTTTCTGAATGCCTTGTTTACACCCACTATGCATAAAACTTTCAGAAGTAGTGGGAAGGTGATTGCAGAGGGGATTTTGTGTTTGACAGCAAACTTCTGCTCTCATGGGCTATTCCGGTGAGGGTCGAGGCAGACAGCTACTCTGCTCAGAACTAACAGTGGGCATATGCCTCTTTTACACCTTGGACTGAATCAGGTCTTGTATCCAACCATGCCTTATAAGCATTTTTAATTTTCAGAATGCATAAAAAAATATTGACACGACTTTCTACTTAGCCGGTGGTCGCTTGTACCTATTAGTTTGCAGAAAGTGTAGACATTCTTAGTCAAAGATATTTTGTTCAAAAATGTTGGCCCTTTTTTAAAAAATTAATATGCTTCATATATAGATTGATGATTATGCTGAATGACTGCAGTGTCTGTTGCCTGCATGATTAACACCATTTAAAGTGAGACTATGCAGTTTCAAAGGGGAGGACATCCCACCTTGCTATGATTGATGTTGTAAAAAATGATCAATGCCTCTCAATTCTCCAAAGAATAAAACTTCAAAATGCCCTCAGGACTCTTTTACCCCAACCTATCAACCTATCAAGTGCAGGCAAGTTAGCTTGGCAAAAAATGCAGCAGACAAAGGAGGCTAATCATAAAACTCATGGACAGAGGTCACGATGTAGTGGTGGTTAAGATGTTGACAAAAGGCATTTTCCCTATTCATAAATGAAGATGACTGCTTTTTTGACTGCTTCGACTATTTTGGCAACACTACTTCATTCAAATGTTTTATAAACCTTCACAAAAGAACCCTCGCAGGGATAATAAGTGCCAACTTACAATCACCTATGTTAAAAAATGTTTCATTTGTCAGTGGTTAATAAATTTGGCAATTAGTACTGCATTTTATGTTTTACACTTTACATCATGGTCCATTTGGGTATGTTAACGGCAAGTCTCTCCCTTTGACCAAAGGCAAAAATTGCAGTTCTAGTCACTGTATTGTGTGGTACCATATCAGTGGGATTCTGGTCTTTGCCTGTCTCATATATCTATATTAATATTATTTTGCTTACACATGGCAAGGGATAATCAGTGGGGTGTTAAATATTCAACACTTCATTTACATATTAATTTATACTTGCTTTCACTCGTGTTTTTTTTTTTTTTCTTTTTCTTTCTTTTCTTTTCTTTTCCCCACAATTAAAAAGTTAAACAAATAACTATGGGAAAGATTATGCTACATGGCGGTAACAGTGATTTCAATCTGTAAAGGAAAACTTAAATGTTAAATTTACGAATATGATTCAGTCATCAGTGTTCATTGTTCAGTTGTCAGTAATAAACAAAATATCAAATGGCAGTCTATCTGGCTAACTTGATTGTCCTGCTTTGTGGAAAACCCTTTAAAAACACAGCAGAATGTCAACATTCAGTTAATTAAACTTCCGGTGCCGACACGAGTGGCAGCCTTTTCAGCAGCTCCGTGTATGTCCGCGTTTGTTGTTGTTATTTGTTTGTTGAGTTGTATCGTTTTGTACCTGATCTGTATCCGTGTGCTACCTGATTATGGATCTTCACCCGCTGAAACTTGTTTACTCGAGAAATCAACTACTTGCTCTGAAAACCAAGTCCCGTGTCGGCGTGGTTCCACATTTACCTGATGAGGTGAGGAGACCGTACCGAGGCTGCAGAGCCAGCACTAAGCTGGAGGCTAAGCGGCTGGAGAAGAAGTGGCGATATAAACCTACGGTACCTTCGGTAATCATGGGGAATGTGAACTCACTGCCCAACAAGATCGACGAGCTGGCTGCGCTGGTGAAAAATGTCAAGATCAAGTTTAGGTTATTTTTCCTCTGCTGTTTAAATTGTTCATATTTCTATTTTTTATATATTCCTTGTTTATAGTGTATATATTGCTTGCTGCTATTTATCATCTGTTTAGTATATATTGCTTGCTGCTATTTATCATCTGTTTATACTGTAAATTTGCACATTGCCCACATCTATGCACATTGTATACATCTATGCACACAGTTTTTTGCACATTGGGTACTTAGATCTCTAGTGTCATCTTTTATTCTTTATTTTTTTATTTATTTAATCTTGCAATCTGTGGATACTGTTGAAAACTGTGAATTTCATTCGGGATGAATAAAGTATCTATCTATCTATCTATCTATCTATCTATCTACATGTTTATTGTTTATTCCCTGGGTTGTTGTGGGTTTTACATATGCTGATTACCTCAGCCTCAGGGTGAGAACACAGCCCCTCTCACCTTTAAGACCAAAAATCCATATCGGGAGGCTTCAAGCTGGAAGGCAAAGGTGTTCTCGGACTTTATCAAAGTTTCAAACAGTGGTGCTGATACAGGTAAGATCCTCTATGAGTCCCTCAGGAGCCTGACATCAGACATGCAATGACCTGCTTGGTTTGAGAATGTGCATGGAGCGTCAGACACATAATATATCGCAGTGGGTTGAGGACAAGAATTCCCCATAGACTGTCTCTCCTCGTTTTACTGTGACTGAACCTCCACAAAACACAGCTGACTTAGCAGGAAGCACTCTTTAATATATACCCAGTGACCACAGGCATCTGTCCTTGAAGTAGAGGCACATCTGAATAAAAAGTTTAGGACTGACTATTGGTAAAAGTCAGTAAGGTCACACAGAATAAGGTGATGTCCAACTTTCGCCCAGGGAAGAGAATGAGTTGATGCAGTCAAAACACTGTAACCTACACATCAATGTGTGGAATAGTAGCGACAAGGAATTATGTGTAGTTTGTAAATTTAGGAAAATGTAACTTTGCAAATTAAAAAAAAAGAGTGCAAATGTGTTACGTAATCAGGGTAGTTATAATAAGCTAAAGCTTATTTGGTTTTGTGTTTAATTTAATTTATTGCCTTATTGTTATTTATTTCATGAAAAGTTTTACAATTTCAAACCGTTGTTTTCATGTCCTAGTTACTGCTGTTTATTGAAATCACCATTCAACTCCACTCTAACAGAACTGGCTTTTTAAGCCTTCTTTCTCCATAAAGCATACAAAAAACTTTTTTCAGCAGATATTCAAGACAAAATGAGGTGACTAAATGGTCCAAAATATATGTTTTTTGGGTGACATATTCCTTTAAATGACGGTTACATCAAAATGGCATGATTTACAAAATGGACCATTTTCACTTGGCTTTTCACTGCCTTGTTCAAATACAATAATGTCAAAATACAGTATCTACCACAGGCACATCAAAATCAATCCATAACAAAAAAACGAATTCATTTTTTAAAATCTTAATCTGAGACATTGACTAGGCTGTTCCTGGGACATTTCTGATTGCTGCTGTCTCTGTGCCTTCCATGTACATCTTCTCCAGATGAGCAGATGAGTGAAAACTTGGGTCTTATTTGTAACCAGCCCATGTTCAATGACCTATGCACCGTCTTCTGCTGCTAATTTTAATGCTGCATTTACATGTTGCAGCATGCTGAGTGTTTTCAATCCTGAAAGGCAATTTAAAACAGAGATATAGAATGTAATGGTCGACAAAACCTTTTTGTATTTTATTTTTTCCTCTTCCTCACTTTCTAGCTCTTTCTCACACACTCACATGCACACATTTCTATTTATCCTCTTACCTTTGATCGCTTTCTATTCATTACCCTAGGTGCTGCTTAGAGAGCACACACTCTTGCTGACAGTTTGTGTTTGCACAAAGCTTGTTACTGTCAATTTCTCTCAACAGCGTGTGTATGAGAGATGTGAGGTCAAAGGGAGCTTAAAGTAAGACTTGCATCCTCTGCTTAATAAAAGCTGAGGAGCTCATTTCCCACAGAATTTCGGACGTCATCTTGGTTCTCTTTTTTGTCCATCCATCTTTTCGTGTCTCTCATTATTTGTCTTTTTGTCTCTCTTTCACCGAAAAACAAACAAACAAATGCACACACATGAAGCCTTACAATGTAAGCCTTGCATTGGGCAGAATGGTAGACACAGGCGTGAAAGGGCACAGACACAAACAAACAGCGGGTGATGTTAACCCTCGCAGACCAGTCAAATCAGTTTAAAATGGAGAATGGATGGTCATGGGTTAAATCCTCATCTCTAATCCTGAGGCGCTAAAGAGCTTAACATGGATGGCTCAGAGTTATGGATATTCAGAAATATGGGATATTTCTATAGCTGCCGACTTTGACTTACACAACTCTCAGCATGGGGGATTGTTAACAATGGGAAGAGGAGGAGGCTGACAAGAGGGAAGGATTGGGGTGAGAGAGAGATGGGACAAACTGAGAGAACAGCAGAGAGAAAGATACTGTACAGGGAGGGAAGTGATTATTTGAAACTTGAAACTGATAACCAGCCTCCACTCAAAAGTAGCACAAACAAAGGATTCATTATAAGAATATGGATTCACTTATAAAAATTCACTATGGTTTCCTATTTTATGTAGTAACCACAGTTGTACTGCATGATGGCTGTGGTTGACATTTACTACTTACTACTGCAATTACTACTGCAATTTTACAATGATTTATAGGTTGTTTTTTAAAGGTTTTTTTATGGCAACTATGACTAATTTGTATTAATTCTGTAGAAAAACAGTGGTTAAATCATTGTGCGATCATAGTTCAGAAACCATGGCTTTACTGGGTTGTACTTTTTTTTTTTTTTTAAGACACAGTTAGTGTAGTTTTCCTGCATAGTAAGCCATGGTTGAATCTTGAATCTTGGTTAATTTTCGTAAGGAGCCAGTGTCCCTTAAGCAGATGGCCTGGGAGGTGAATTCATTTACCAGCTAATGGAAAAATACCGCATGGCTTGTCAAATAAATGTATCAGGCTGATCACGAGCCTCTGCTTGATGCTGCTTAGCAGCAATACCAGCATCATCATTATAGCCAGAGCCATTTTTCTTTGCAGATTAATTTTCTCAGTTGCTAATCATAAAAAATTCAATAATGAATTAATAATGGAATCGTGCTATAATTGCAATAATACACTTGAGGTCATACTATACTGTGCAATATCGGCAGCGGGGCTCATCACAGTAAAGCCCTCTCGTGAATTATGGCCGAAATACACACACAAACACACAAACAATCACAGATGTCATTATGCAAGGACATAATAGCTAGGCTTCCTGAACATAGAAAGTAGTGCAGTCAAAAAGATATCCAAAAGAAGATTGAAAGAAAAAATTACATTGCTAATGGGCAAGATGTTGCTGCTGTTTTTTGCACTGCAATATTGTGTGCTGTCTGAAGAGAAAAGAAAGTACTGGCCAGACTGACAGCTAGCACAACATGTTAGAAGAAATACTGGGTTCCCTAAAGTACAATGCCACTTTGCAGCTTTTTGCAATAAGACTAAACCTGTCATTGGACAAATCCTGCCAACCATACATCACTTTTTTATTGCATTTCTACTGCTGTATATCATACCAAAAATTTTCTGCCTCAACTGAGCGTAAAAAAACTATTTTATGATATTTAAAAATTGTATTGCAGTTGGTGCTTCCATGTAGTCTTTTTTTAATTCTATACTTCATAATTCACATAAAGGTACTTGAATGGAAACCTAGCTATAATCACGGTGCATAAAGTTTTATGTAACCATTTTACCTCCCTCGGGTAATTTGAAAAGTGAGAGAGCCCCGGCAGCAACAGGAAATTTGCTGAGACAGATCCAAAGACATACACAAGCAACTTTATCGTTTTATTTACCTTGTCCCCTCAGGTAGCACTATAGTTAGAATATGCTTTCTGTATTCTGCACTAGGGTTGTCATGATACCAGAAATTCTGTAGTCGATACCAATACCAGTGAATTTCCATGATTCTCAATATTAAAATCGGTTGAACATTCAAGTAATTAAGCCCTTAAATATTTAGAACAAGAAGTCATCTGTACGTCAATAACAACTTTTTAGACTGCACAGAATTTCAACTGCAGCATCCAGCAGAGACATAAGAAAAATAGGGAAATAATAAGAAAAAGAAAAAAAATATTTAACATTACATGCCTGTTTTTGAGGTGTTTGGCGAAGATGGAAGCACTTCCTTTGTTTGTTTTTTTTTCTAGAAACTTTGATGGCACCATTTGCGTACTGGATTTTGCTACATACATTCAGTAGTGGTGGGAAATTGGGTGCTGTCGTATTTTTGGACTCTTGGCATCAACTTGGTACTGAAGTATCAGTTTTCGTAACATCCATATACTGTACACACAAAAAGAGTATATGTACATTATTGTTATTATCCAGCAGAGCTGACAGAAGGGCATGACTTACACACGGTTGTGTACATAGGGTAGCAACTTGCTACTTTTTGAGTTGATGTTGAAAATGTTACGCCCTGAAAAGGGGAGATGCCAATAAAGATACTTCTGGCAGCTTCACTGGGATAGTATTATTTTCAGAATTGTTTACAAAGGTACAGAATTTCTTTAAATATAACATATTACAACAGTCATATTCATTTTCTTTACATTGCAAACTCAATTTTCTTATCTAATTTTCTTCTTCTACCAGGTTTCTTTCACAGGTAAGTAAACAAGTGGGTGTAATAACATTTCTCCTTTTTTCTGTAACAGCAAAAATTAAATATTAGGTAAGTATTCATGAAAATTGTCTATAAATCAGTAAACATAAGCTTACATTGTCAAGCTTAAATTGTCCTATGTATTGCAAATGAAAAATGTCCTATAGAGAATGTGAAGTTACATCATGCTTCCTG
Source organism: Myripristis murdjan (assembly GCF_902150065.1). NCBI lineage: Eukaryota > Metazoa > Chordata > Actinopteri > Holocentriformes > Holocentridae > Myripristis > Myripristis murdjan. The sequence goes on along the minus strand of NC_043987.1, from coordinate 14,290,731 downwards.
GCATTTTGGGCACTATCTTCCGTCAGCTATGCATGATAATAACAATAATTCACATATACTCATTTTTTTCTTGTTTCCTATGTGAAAAAAAAAAAAAAAAAAACTATGGGCCACATGTGGAGGTGCTAACACGGAATGGGTGGCAGCAGTCACACGAAAATCTGTAACATTTGAAAAAAGTCCTGAGTTGATAAGTCTGCTCTCTACATTTTCAGTCAGGTGAGTTCTCTGGTGTCGAGCTGGTAACCAGCTGAATGTGCACTGGTGTGCCTTGAACCGGGAACCAGTAACCTGCTCACTAATAATGACCTAAAACATTAAGGCTACTTATTTTTATTTGCTCTGCAAGGGCATTCATGTATTATTTTTTTAATGGAAAGGTGGGTCACACAGAGTGTCACCTTAGCTTTGCAAGTACAACTGTGCTTTTGCAGTTCTCAGTTGTGAATTTGCAGATTTTGCACCCATCCACTGCAAAACTGTTCATGTGATTCTGATGATTTATAATTTCTGAACTCACAAAAATGCATGCACTTGATCCAAACACTAGGTAGTTCACGATGTCCAGATATGTGAGTGGTGGTAGATCATCGTGTCAATCCAGCCCTGAGCTGCTAACTCATAAGGATCTATATCATTTATCACCTGCAGTTTCTCTAAATACCTTTGTTTCATGCTGAAAGTAGTTTTTGCCAGTAGGGTCCTTTTTCATTTTCCTTTTGTTCATCCATTTCTTCTCCTCTTTATCATATGTAAGCTATTCAACTTTTTTTTTCTTTCCATGAAAGTGACAGGTGCTAGGTAACGGGTAGTAAACAAACCGAGAAGGATCCTCAGAAGATGGTGGATGTAACCCAATGCAGCGTGGTGGGACGTCATCTACGCAATCTCTATAAAACATGTGCAGCAATGTCTCTCTCTATGTGTTATTTTTTCTGCGTTCCCTACAGACTTAAACAACACATTATCTTTAAAACATACATAAACATAATTAAAGTCACCCACACACATCAACAAAAGCAAACCTAATGCTCTACATGTGTCTTACTGAGCCAGTCAAGCTGCACAGTGTGTAGCATGTCATTCTGTGCTAGCTACTGCAACTAATACAGATATGTATCTTTACACCTTTTTAAATTGCAGATCATTGCAGATAGTTTCTGGCCCTTACATGGACTATTGTTAAATAGTCCATTTCATGGACTATTGTTAAATAGTCCATGTAAGGGCCAGAAACTATCTGCAATGATCAGCAGGCTAATGTATCACAATACCATGGCAAACATTTTATTAAGTTCATTACTGTGTAATTCTACACCCATGCGAATATTGCTGCTGTTCAGTTCAAGTTAAACACAACACTGATAACATGAAATAACTGCTAACCTTAATGGATCAAAATATTGGAGGAAGTTTGGCCTCCAGCCATGATCTGCTCTTGAGATTGAACAATATCCTTCAAAGCACATTGTTCAATCTCAAGAACACTTAAATTGGTCCTCAAAGACCACTTGTGTCCCTGTTTCTATCTTTTATGTTTCCTGCCCTGCATATCAGGAAAATAAGATTCAGTTGTCATGTGAATCATGTGAACAGATGCTTGTAGGAGCATCAAAGTGTCTGGTCAACACTGCCAAATGCTGGCAGTAAAGCCCAACCTCCTGTCCTTGTCTTAAGAAAAAAAAAAAAAAGAAAGAAAAGTCCCCTGCCTCTATCCTGTTATCCTGCTAATTTAATTTGCATGTTCACCAAAGCGGTAGTTCGCAAGACTTACTGTGAATGCCTCACTCGCTGTGGAACCCCAATTGAGGTACATGTGTTTGCCATTTTTGTGAGTCATCAAGATTCAACTTTTTTTTTCCTTCTTTGAGTGCCCATCTGTGCCTCTGTACCAGGGCCCTCATAATACTGAGAGGTTTTAATGGAGGGTGCAATTGGCCCATGATGTGTTTCTGTGTGTGTGTGTGTGTGTGTGTGTGTGTGTGCACTGGTAGGGGAAATCCCACAATCTCTCATAGCAGTCAGTCAGGCTTGGCAGCCAGCAGCACCTGAATAATTGAATTATATGACAAGGCTAAAGGACTGGCGCACACATGCTGGCAGACATGGGCACACTCATACACAGGAGCTGTGTATGTGTGCACATGCTCACAAATGCATACACACACACACACACACACACACACACACACATTCTGAATGACAAAAAGGACACAATGTTACAATAAACAAATATTAATCACAGGATCCACTCATATTCAATTTTGAGGAATTTTAATAAGTTAATGTTTTTTTTCCCCATGGATACCATCAAATGTCACAAAAAGCTCCGGCTGTTTGTGAGGTAGTAGCATTAATAATATCTCCCTTTAACATGAAAAACAAACTAATGTTTATAGTTCATTTAGCTGATGGTGCACTATGCAAAACTGCAGAGTAACTGCATCATTTGATGGTCGAGTGGTTGAGTCTATTGCACCTTTAAACTGGTTCATGGAAATTTTAAAAGTGGTCATGGAGTTATGAAAAACTAAGGAAAGAATAAAGGAATTTCATCAGTGAAAAAGTGTAGAAACCCTTTTAATCATGACTCAGTCATTAAAGGAAAACCACCCCCACACCCAATGAATCAGAGAAACCTCACTCATGTGTTATTCATTTTTAATTACAAATTTATTGCAAATATAGAAATAGATCTTTTGTACAGAAATTGCAAGGGAAAAATGTATTCATCAGCAACAGATTATTGAAGAAAGCAAGAAGCCGAGATTTTGTTCCCATTATCCAAACCTTTGTTTCTCATTCCCTTTTTGTTTCTAAACACTAACAAGAGTAGAGCTGAAACCAGAGGGGATAGTCACATTAGATTTGAACAGAATACAAGCACAGAGCTAATTTGACCTACATACACTCTGTGGTCAATGATGGCACGTTTCAGTCCTTGACCTCTCACAGCAAATGACTTCATGTCTGACCTCCTGAAACTGTCAAGCTTGCTTGAGCCGTATTATGACATTAATGAAAAGCAGATATCAGTACAAAGTAGTCACCAAACCTGTGTCCAAATAGTAATTGAAATCACCCGATTTAGATATGAGCCTTTGCTTTTGAGCGCCTTAAAGGCCAGACAGGTGGTTGTTGCACTTTGGGCACATTAAGTTGGTCCTGTTATATGTGGCAGGATCAATGAAATGCTGATGTTTTTAAAGGGCTATTCATATTATTTAGACCCAGTTCCAGTTAATACAAGCTATGAAACAGTGAAATGCCTTGACCTGGAGTCGGTTGCTAGGTGAAAAAAAAGGGAAAAAAAGAAAGAAAACTCTGCCGGGTTGTTGCTTTTGAAACCAAAGCAAATAAAGGCAAGTGAGGGAGTTGTAAAATGAAAGGAAAAGAGCTGATTTGAGGTGAGATAACTCAAAAAATGAAACTAAATATTTAGTGTGTTTTCTATCTGTGTGTTCTGTCATAGTGTGAAGTCCATCCATCCATCAATTTGCCATATATTCTTATTAATTCACTGGGGCGACTGGAGCCTTTCCCAGCATGCACTAGGTGAAAGATATTATGCATGGGCCATGCAAAATAATTTTGTACTGCTGTATGCTTAGAGCTACAAGTCTCATCATTCAGTAGCATCGTTACTGAGAGAGTGGGAGGTTTCGTTAACCCTAACCCTAACTGAATAATAGTTTGAGCTTAGGCTTTGAATTCTGCAGTTTGTCTCTTTTGTAAAGCACATATCTCCATGCATCATGTTAGGTCAACAGTGCTTGTGAAAGCCTTATCATTCCACAGGACACTATGATTGGCTTGTCTCTTTAAGCACACCTCTCAAGTATCTTACTCATCAATCCATGGACAGGTAATTTCCTGAATGAGGTGACAATGCCACTTCCACTTTGCCCTTTATCTGTGAGCCACCAGCAACATTAGGAAGCCTCGGAGTTTTCAATCTCTGGTACTGTCAAGACCTATCATTCTGGCTTTGGGAATACCACAGTATTGGACTGTGTGTTTGGCACAGTAATGCAAGTGCCTAGTGGCTGCTATCTATGAACACAGAAAACATTAACATTGATTGGAATGGTAGGCTACTTCTACAAGTGAATGAACTCTACTCTCACTGCAGTGTGAACATGGTTGAAGGAAGGGGAGCTCTGAGCAAGAGATTAGCCAGCGATACTAATAGACGTCTTCCTTATCTGATTACAGTGCTATTTAAGTCAATTAAAACATAACTCCACAAAATGGCTGCCTAAAATAGCATGGCCAAGTTGACAAGCTGCAGAGCAGATGCTGCCCAGAGGTTAATGCATTTCATTTTCCCTTTGTAATTGAAACAGGGGCAGCCTCTTACATTTTGGCACAGGTTGCCCTCAGCAGATACATCTCAGCTAGAGAGTCAAGTGTACGCTCTCCGTAAAAGGTAAACATGGTCATGACTTATGTCTTGTTGTCACAGCGCAGACATTAATGCAGTAACTAATGTAACACTAATGTAATGCTTGGTGGTCCAGCACGTAATTGGTCGGGTGCCAAAGATGATGAAAATGCACAGGACCAGTTCAAAATTTATTTCTGTCTTGTCATAACGGTACTTTCCAGCTGAAATCAATTTACCTCTGCGCCCATTCTCATTTGCCTGAAGCTTGCACTTCTCCTAATTTATGTTGAAGATAAACATAAGGCCTTTCATTTTGGTGTTAACAGCATCTACCACAGTTCAGCCATGCGACTACTTCAACATTCCCACAGAATCAAGATGCACTCTGTTCTGTGCACGTATAAAGCTCTTCAGCAGACCAGATGTGGGGTTTATGTCTCTGACAGCTGAACAGGACTCAGAGCCCTGCTGGGTTTCATTCTAGCCATCTAATCAGGGACTGATCGACACCTGGGATGCAAGGTGAATGCAATTATCTACCTGGCAGGGTAGAAAGCCACCGGTTCTCTGGGTCCTGAGAACAAGGACCGAAAACCACTTGTTCAGCTAACAGCGTGTGGGCCGACGCAGAGGGAGAGGAAGACGCTCCATTGATTTACTTGTGACTTGTAACTGAAAGAAATGGGATAAAGTTAAAACCATAATACAAAGGTTTATACTTAACGTCTCACTCCAAGGGATGTAAGGGAAGGTGTGTGTGTGTGTGTGTTTACATGTGTAGTTATGCATGAATACATGCACGTTTATTACGGCTGCTTTTGTTACCTCATTTCACTCACCATTGAATGTAGTTATTGTCATGCATTATGTCTTAAAATAAAATGAAGTTTGAGATAAAACAATCTCAACAGTGGCAGTGCCACACTCCAAGCCAAAGGAGATAGCTTTGCATGTCTGCCATGGAGAATAATCATTACAGTGGAGATGAATAAACTGCAGCTTCTTTAACAGATGGATGTAAACAACCGCCGGCTCCAGAGATTTTCTTCTTTTTTTTTTTTTTTTTTCCTTTTTTTACACAGCACAGAACTCTACCATCCTGTGGCTTAAACTGAAGCAATGGTAACTGCAGTGTCAGTATATAATACAGTAACCTGAACCAAATGAAAACCAATAGGTAACATTGTAAATATTAAATGTCACAGAGAATAAAAAACGCCTAAAACCTAAATGTTAGAAATCAAAGTTCTTGACAAATACTGTATTTCCGCCCCTACAGTTTTTGTTTTCAATGTACGTCCACTCATTGTACACAACAATATATTTTTGTCTTTCAAAAAATACAGGGAATCATGCAGATATAACACTTTTTTTTCTTTACTGTATGTAGTACACTATGTTAAGCTTTCTGTGGTCTTAAACCTTTATGACATTTATCATGGCAAGTACTAAAAGTCACTCCCTTGATTCCCAATAATCAACCCCCCCTCCCCTCCCAAAAAAAAAAAAAAAAAAAAAAAAAAAAAAACCTCCAAACAAAATGAAACAAAACCAAACCAAAAACAGTAAACCAAAAATAGAGAAACACACAGACATATCAAGAGATCAGGCTGAGTATAAAACATCCATAGAAGCATTTTTTTTAACCATATGGGTATTTTTTTTCCAGTATACAAAATTCACAGATATTTCACAGATTCTTTAAATCCTTTGACCCTCTTTGGAAACCAACCATTCTAAGAAATTGAGTTTATGCATGTTATGCAAGGGTAAATAAACATTTTGTCATTGTGTAAAAAAGGTTGTAATGAAAAAGTAGTTCTTGTGGCAATCTTGAGCCCTATTTTGTCACAGGTGCAGGCTTTTCAAGTACTCTTCTGCTCAGGACATATCATTTAGAGGTTTGAGAAGTTACTAGAGCGTTTTCCCATTGAGCATAGTTAAAAAAGAAGACATGAAAAATGTCACAATCTGCCAATTTTATATTTGATACCCCCACCCCACCCCCCCCACCCCTTTAAATCATCTTAAAAGTGTTAATTGTTCCTGCAGACTAAGTTACTAAACATTTCTCATCCCTCATGGAAGTAAACTGAAACATGTCAGAAGAACTGTATATCCAAATGTGATTCTTAGGCCTTGCTCAGACTGTCAACCCAAATCCATTTTTTGGCATATCCAGATTTTATCCAGATTGATTTGAGAAAGTCTGGGCAGCCTAACCCACATAAAATGCGATTTTTGGATTCAAACCACGTTTGTAGGTGGTTTGAAATGCAATTCTAATCGAATTTCTACAGATGCATCTCAGTCCAGAAGCTCTGGCCAGTCAGATTGGATGCCAAACTGTCTTTTGTGTCACCTGCAGTGCAACACACAATGATGGCAAATCCAGAGTGATGGAGGTGCATCAGAGTGGCTGAGCTGAACCCATGCTGCTACTAACAGAGCAATAAGCACAACGCAGAGAACAACAATCCATGGACAGACCCTGAAATAAATTGTCTGCCGCCACTTTGCGAGTGCTTTGCGAATGCTGTACATTTCTCCTGCTTCCATGCTGGAAAGCCGCGTCACCAGCATACGTAGTTATTGACGCCTAGGGTTTTACCACAGAAAGCCACGCAGAAAGGTTGGTGATGTCTGGACTCACAAATCCTATCTGATCACTCCGCAAAAAACTAGTGTAGATAGTCTGTCTTAAAGATTTGTTGAGAAACAAATTTGATTTTCCCGCAGTCTGAACAAGGCCATAAATGCCTGCTCAGAATAACTCGTCAGAAAAAGACACTGCACTTTGTTTGTCTTACCGGTACAGCGACCCAATTAGAGACATCGAAACAGCACGTCAGATGAGCCTCTGAAATCTGGTATCGATAAACACTTCTAGTTTACTTCTAGTTTTGCACAAAAGACTTTGAGAATGTACTGTGTAAGGACATTAATTTAAAGACTTTGAAGAGAGCCTGGCACTTGGAAGAAAAGCCATGGGAATGCTCAGGCAGACAGAGCTGCCTGGTAAAGTTAGATATTTGAGAGGATGTGCCTTCCCAGTATTTTTTTTTTCTTTTTTTCGTGGTGCTAAACCAAAATCATGCGTTCCAGCGTCGAATACCCAAAGGTAAAAATGTAACACACACAGATCTCTGTGGCTCTGTGATATTCGGTGGGAAAAAGTTTCCCATCAAACTGTTCATAAATCACACACATACGAATCGCAGCATCAGTAGCCTAATCCATATGCTCACACGCCCCTGTGGGAAAGCATATGTTGGAGAAACAAAGAGAACACTCAAACAACGAATCTCAGAACAGGCATTCACTGTTTTATGGTCACGTGGATTATGCCATAGCCAAACACTATCATGAAACCAAACATGCCTCTGCATTTGTGCTGAACTTGAGCATATAGCATAGAATGCATATGACATGCTGTAACCTCATTCAGAACTGTTAAACTGTAACATATTTGCCATTTTGCCTGTTTTTAGTCGTTGTCATATTGTCAAAAAGAGATGTATTTGAGTTATTTATCATGTGACCCTCTAAACCAGTCAGCTGACAACTCCTTTGTATATAAATGACATGACAGCTATTTCCCTCCATGCTCTGCCCAGAATAAATTTGTGAAATTGAGATTAGTCTATTGTGCCCTGAAGATACGTGTGTGTGTGTGTGTGTGTGTGTGTGTGTGTGCGCGCGCTACCTTTTTACCTTTGGGTATTCAACACGTCGCCATGTATTTCATTTGTCTAAACTGACTTCCTTCCCTAGCTTGGCTTCATTCTTTTTGAAAACAAAAAGGACATTCACATTGACGCGCATTCACATCAGAGCACAAAACAACTGGTTGCAGAATGTAGCTGAGCCCCATCACACTAATTTCACTGACTACCATGAGGAGGAACACCATATAGTTTGCCATTTAACAAATTTGGCAAGTCATCCACACATGCTGTCCCCCACACTTTTGGCTAATGGATGTATTAGACCATTAGACAAACGGTTTAAGACACTGAATGAAAGGATTTGCGACCCACTGCTAGTGCTAACAATGGACACCTGCCTAAAAATGAGGTTGAAATGAGCCTGTCATTGTTAAGCCCAATTATGAGGAAGAAATGGAGCAGGAGTAAGAGGAGGGCTACTTATCAGAACTGTCCTCTTCCCACGATATGTTGTGTTTGTGTCTCTGTGTGTGTTTGTGTGTGTGTGTATGGTGGCCCATTTGCAACAGCACACGATAAATGCAGAAGAGTTTCAGAATAGCCAAGCTGCGTCTCCCACATTTTGTCCCAGATGTCTGCCTGCATTCAGCTTGAAAGCCCTCTCTCTCCTTACTCTCTCCTCTTTGAAGACCTTGCCCATTACCTGCCTTTCAGGAAAAGACTCATTTTACTTTAGTCAGACAGTGCCTCATTCTGACTCACTCTTATCTCCTTTTAATGCTATCTTTTTTTATTTTTTCGTGCTCTCATTGACAGAAGGGAAGGTGGAGCGAGAGAGGTGTTAGACAAGGTCACAGAACACCATCTCTACTTGTGACTGTGACGAGCAAGAAATGCAAATTATGTTTCTCACTCTAAAATTAAACTGTTTGAATGAGTGCTGAGGAGAACATGCAACCTGGAAACCAACAAAGTGGTTCCTAAACTTCCTAAATTGATAGCAGAAGAATTTTGTCAAGCTGAGATACTAATGCTGGCATGAGAAAAAAAGCACGTTTGCTTGTTTTTTGGAAAGAAATCCTCAAAGGCTATCAAAACATACTCCCCGTATGTCTGAAGCCCCTGCGAACACATTTTGCTGTTTGTGATTTACCCGTTGACAATACTGTGGAAATTGTTTTAATGTGGTAATTTTATCACTTCTACGTACCATTTCATCCTCACCTGCTCACCATGCTTCCATGTTAAATGCCTCATTTTATTAGTCAGTTAGCAAATTACCATCTGTTGACACAGGCTAGCTGTGCAGGTTCAAGCAAAAACTGCACAACATTTTGTAAAATAGTAATAATTTCCTAGTATGTTCTGGCTTTACTGATGTACTATGGATGGCAATGCAGATAATTTGGCTTTTCTCCTCCTGATTCATTCTCCAAGTAGGATGAAGCATTAGTGCTCTACTGAGCAAATCACTCACCTAGAGTATATTAATAATGGCATCTAACATATTCATACTTGCATAATGTTTCTGCTGCCCATTAAATTAGTGCCACTGATGAATAATACAAATAAAGCTACAATTACAAAAAAAATAACAGTATTATAAGTTATGGTGTCATTAATGAGAAATTCATTAGATTTAAATGATTGAACTGATGAATATAATTGTTATAAAGTTTATAACGTATGACTTGTAAATATATTTTACAAACTTTCTGTGTAGCATTGTCTGCTAAATCATGCACAGATCCTGGTATTTCACTTTTCTGGTTATCTCATTACACTATCGCTTGTCATAATCACATAGTCACATAAGCTGGGATCTTGATCTACCATTTTTTTTCTAACAATAGACAATGCATACATGGGAATGTAATAAGCTCCATTTCAATTGTGAAACCTGTCTGTTCTCCCAAATCCCCCATACGCACACAATGACACGCTGCCAATTGGCCGGTGTGCTGTAGTCAAGCTGGAAAGGGTTAGAATGCAGGGCCAGCAATAAAGAGCTTACAGAAGTGGAGAGAGCAAAAACTCCCATGGAAAAGTAATCCACTTTCTGCAGCCCTGTAATATGACTGCAGACTCACAATTTCACCACATTCTTGCCCCTTTCCTCCCTCAGTTTTCATCTATCCATGCTAACTTGTTGACTGCTCCGCTACTTATTCTGTAAAATATCATCTGAACGGGCGCCGTTTCTCTTCTTTACTCCATCTCTGTTCTCTGCCATGCTACTGCCCATCTTTCCCTTGTCAGTCTCTATATTTCCCTTTTCTACATCCCATCTCTCCTCTGTTATATCTACTTTTATTCACCTTCTGTTCCCTCCATCTCTCTAGGTCTTGCTCTCTTCATAAAGAGTGCTTACAGAGATTGGTAATATAAAATTTCCCTGTCTGTCCAAGTCCTCTTTTGGCATGGTGAGGCCATTGCTTATCTTTCCTCTGTCCTTTCTGCTTGACCGTGAGAAGAGCATGTTTAGAGAGGTTCACTGATCTGTTATTAGTAGGTTACTGCATGTTCACTGAACTGTACAGTTCAAACATTTGAGCTGCGGCCCATACACTGGCACACTACCAACTAGCTTTCAGTGCATGTCAAGAAGGGACTGCGTATGGGGTTGTATAAGGAAAAAGACGTGTTGCAATATGGCACCAGGGCTATGTGGGTTCAGGTCAAGTGTGTGTGTGTTTTTTTTTTTTTTAACTGAGCTGTTTTCTCTCACTAGCCCTAGTATAAGCAGTTAGTAATGTCGAAACTGATTAAGTAAAGATTAAGTTTAGATTAAGTAAACTCACAACCAATTGTGGGCCCATTTTATGATTTAAGAAAGCAGAGTTTAGCTTATTTAGCTTATTATATAGAGCAAGGTTCGATATAATAAGTATGTTAGTGTCAGGGGCTTTGGGGTAGAAAAGATTGCTTTGTAGAACTGGTGGTCTGTGGGGAAAAGTAAATAAATAATTAAATAAATAATAAAAGTATGTGTTAGTGACTTTCTGAGTGGTATCCAGAGCTAGTGGAACCTGAGCCAGCCTCCTATAACAGGATTAAACACTAATAGCACATTAGATGGCTGTCTCACATATGGCTTTCCCAGGTCTCTGGGCAAAACAACAAGGATGGTGCTACAAAAAGTACCATTGATCTGTGAGTGAGGGTTCAGGGAAGGTATGCTAGAATAGACCAGACCTCAGGAGTATAAATGTTTTTTTTTTTTTTTTTTTTTTTCCTCCATGTCTGCTTTTCTGTGCAGGATAAAAAGCATATATAATGGAACTGCTAATGTTCTGGTAACTATTTGGAGCTCTGTTTGAACACTTAATAATTAATGAGTTTGCAAATGGTTTGTGCTTGCAGTTAGCCAAGAGTGTACTCTTGTCACTTGGATGTAAACTCTATGTTCTCCTCACAGCAGTTCATGCTTTTAGCCAGCACCAGCTCTGTGGAGTGACAAAACAACAACCAAAACTGCCCAATAACTGCAACAGAACAGTTCTGTTTATTAACTACCTCGTAATCCAAGTATGAAACCGGTTAACACAACAGTTTGGTCGAAGCTACCAGCCACCACACTGTTTGCAGGGAGCAAGCAAGCACCTCATCCATTATGCACAAGCAGAGGTTTATTTTGGGAGGTAAAATGCAGATCCGTTTGAACAAAGCAGTTGCAGCAAAGTTTCCCAACTTCTGTTTTGTTCATGCTCGTTCATTAAACACGTCTGCCGTTTGGGAACTGCTGACAGACTGAAATGCTCACCGAAAATCTCCACATGTCTAAGGGTCTCAGATGGTAGACATTTGTCAGATATCTCTTTTGTATGATCTAGTTATTTAACAATACGCATTTCTCAAGAGTCTTGTACTTAATTAGTCAGTTAGCTTTGAAGTAATTGTTAGTAATGAGCAACATAATAGCAAGCCACTCCAGCTACTGCAGAGCATTCATTTTCGCTGTGCTGAAAACACCATGTTTACAAATCATCAAGAGGGATTGGCACTGCTCACACAGCCATTAGAAAATGTTTGCAACGGTATCGCTGGAGCTTTGCAGAAATGTTCAGGAAACACAGGTCTACATGGATATTAGTGTCACTGAGCAGGAGAGCACTTTAACATCAGTCTTTTCCCTCCTAAAAATCCATTAGCAATTAAAATATTCTTTTTTAAATGAAACTATAAAATCAAACATGAAAACAACAATCAGAATTTTCTGTCATTTGTATTTTGATAGGTAGATGCACATAGATGGCAGCTGAAATGATTATGTGGGCATTCCTGCTATCGACCATATCTGAGACTGCTTTAAATGACACCTATCTTGAATGTCGATGTCTGTAAACTTATTATGGCAGTTGAAGATTTGGGGAGCTGAACAAATAAAGGTCCTTTTGTGAGATTAGATGTTCTTAGTGTGCTCCATCAAAGAAAATCCTTTCTTCTGACTCGGCAAAAGTCTGAGTGAGTCACAGGTAGCCAGCAGTAGCAAGTTTGTTTGAAAACTTTGACCGCTCTCTCCAAGGACTGGAGATCGGTGAGTAACTCTTGTGTTTCAAAGTTTCCAAGTTTATGTACTCTTTACATGGTGCTTCATCAGGTAGAAGAGGCAGAGATGGGTGTACATCCGAGACACAGTTGTATTTTTAAACACTGGTATTGAGGCCCTCTGATGGTCCAGACGTCCAATTGTAAACAAACATGGCAGAACACTAAGCCCGTGGGCTATGAACCCTTACTGTATGCACACATCTTAATCAAACATGGAAAGAGAGACAGAGACAGATAGCAAACGTGGAAATGAAAATGGACGAGAAAATGCCTAGATAATCACGGAGATAATATTACACATCACCTTCAAATAAACATGTACAAACTTGTTCCTGTTCAGACTGCATCTAGTAAATAAACAAGCACAAATTAAAAAAAAAAAAAAAAAAAAAAAAAAAAAAAAAACAGAGAGAAAGGAAGAATAGAGCTTTGAGACATAAAGCCTGTCAAAAAAAAAAAAAAAAAAGGCAATTTCCAGCTTTTCTCCTTTAATAAAATATAGCAGGTGTTGAAAGACAGGGCTCCAAAGAACAGCATTATGGCCAATATCCCACATCGCTCGAAAACCTACGTCCCATTAGACCAGCAGGAGGGGAGAAAAGGGAAGGACATGGGCCAAATGAACACCATCCACAGCTGTGGCAGTAAACTAAGAGAGTGAAAGACCAAAAGAGAGAGGTGAAATGTTCCATTGCACTTTGCACAGGCAGTGTCACTTTCCTTCAAGACGATTGCAAGCGCGTCATTCCATTAGAAACCAAGGCTGGCAGATGGATAACACTGTATATGAGAGGAGATTAGATAACCTTAGATAATATCCTTGTTTGTTAGTAAGAGGCACTGCTTAAATGATGTATCTGTACATCATGGTCATGTTGATGGATATGTAGGAGAACAAATACATTTGTACTTGTCTGTGCATTTGCCTATACTGTCAATCATCCAATATGGCAGATTAGTTGCCGTTAAAGTTGTAGATTTTATTGTAAAATATTAACATCTATTATTTAATCATATGTCGATTTTGGCATATAATCAAATTATACGAGGCATGCCAACACCTACTTACACTGACCACTGTGTACCACACACCCAAATACACAAGCATGAGAACAAAAGTGCAAGTCCGCATTCCTGCCACTTTACAATTGGCTAATAAAATCATCTATAGACAATACTGGTATTAATGTCTAGAAACAGACGCAATGGCAGTAATTAAAAGTGTCTCAGAATTGCAATCAGTTTTAATATTATAAAATTATAGTAAAGTAATTTAGCTGGGAGACTAATTCAGGAATTCTTGTTGTGTGCAAGCCATGAGAAGTGGGCTGCAGCTATACTGTACAGTCCATTAGACTGTTGTCCAAATGCATATCAATGGCACACTGCATGGACAAAGGGATTTGGAGTGCACTGCAGTGCTTAGAACAAATGATGCAAATGGATTTCCTGTTGACCTGCTTGTAATCTCCTTATATTCACAGTAGCTGCAAAAATAATTTACTTCACTCTCACTTCTTCTTGATTTCTGTGTCACAGGTCTTTTTTGTAACCCCATTTAATGATATACACTAATATACTGATATTATTCATAAATGCAGTTCAGCGTAAATATCCCCACTGTACACCATCAGGTAAACAACACTTCATTATGTTTATGAGGGGAAATATCATTGCTTACTTACTTGCTTCTACTGTAGCACAAATCTGACTTCCCCCTGAAAAAAACCCAAAACCGACCATTACTTAGGTAAATGCTATTTTGGACAGTTTGGGATATTTGAGAGGCCAGAGTTTCTTCTCCACTTACAGAGGCATATCAATGTTTTAGCTGGAGAGAGGTGTTGCACACTATGGGGTGCGACCAGGGAGCTACTGCAGACTAACGTTAGACTCTGTCTCTCAGGATTTGCTAATGGGCCATCATCATCATTTTTATACCTTCAAACCCTCTTGATTATTTTCTCATTTAATTTTCATTTCTCTCCAGTATCTCCCTTCCTTTCTTCCTGTCTGACAGAGTTTACTGAAATGCAAACAGCCCAGCCACATGGAGGATATCGTGAAGGGGAGATAGGGGTTGCATTTGACAGCTCTGTTTTCATTTTCAACAAAGCAAGGATCCCACCTCCACCCCAATCTCCCTTCATCACATAAAAGCCCACACTGCAAATTAATACAGCACCCAATCCAGAATGGAAAACAAAACATAAGAATTTAGACTGTTTTATGACATACACACACACACACACATACCACTGCTGGTATTAAAGCCCACACACACACACAAATGCACACACACACACACACACACACACACACACACACACACACACACACACACACACACACACAAATATGAATACACACAGTCCAGCTCAGTGTGAGGGTTATCTATGTTTTGTCATTACCAACAGATGAAAACATGGCACTGAGAACGTCAGTCCAAAACAGAAGCTCCGCGTGATCACTCACTTGGTACTAATTTTATAGGGTTGGCTTTTGCTCCCTCCCTTTTGCTCCCTAAAAGTAACACCTCCAAACACTAAGTGAAAACAATCCAGAGATGGTGCTACACTGAAGTGTAAAATAAAACACCAGAATGACTCTCATATCCAGGCACAGTTTCACAGTCCTGGCTCTGTGCACAATATTCTATACACCTAGCATGCCAAAAAATTGTAGGCAAAAATTATGCCCTCCTTTTTTCTCTTCATGTACTTTAAATGGGTTCTCTGGCCCAACAGCTTACCAGGAACAGAAGTATGCAAACTCTATTTCCTATAATGCTTCACTGCAGTCTCCCACTCACAGCTTCTGCTGTGCAGACACACCCTTCCAATAATCAAGGATGTCATGCAGGTCCTCTCCTTTGGCAAACTGCACCTTTTTGCGAAGTGCGTTCCCAGCTGTCACATAACAGGCCTCGTCACGCTGGCCCTTGCGGTAGGGTCGAAAGCGCTCCCAGATCCGGAGTGAGCTCTCCGATGAGTACTCTGGGCTAGAGGAGTAGCCAGAGTAGCTGGAGTGGTGGCGGGCAGGTGAAAGCTGGGAGTAAGAGGCTGCATCTCTGCGGGAGCGTGTCAGGGGCTTGAGGAAGGAAACCCTCTGGGCTGGGGAGCCCTGGTGGGAGCCTTCATAGTAGAGTGCTGGGACGGAGTGGCGGTGCTCCGAGCAGTGGTAGTCCTGCTGCACCTCGAGCTGCTGTTGTTGTTGTATTTGTTGCTGTTGATGGTGATGATGCTGTGGCTTCTGGTTGTCTGGCTGATGTTGGGCACCAACACCACCACTGTCGCATCCACCACCACCCCCTCCACTGCAGCTCCCACTCCCAACTAGAGGCAGTCTCTCCAGGGGCTCCCCACATCCCACAGGACTGGCCCGGTCTGGGTACTGCTGCTGCTGTTGATTACAAGCATCTGGGCTTCTTGGCTCAGGAACATCCAGACTGTACACCCTAGATCCTCCACGGTCCCTGTCTCGACCCATGGAGCCACAGGAAGTGGTGCTGCACTGTTTCTTGACAGCATTTACAATTACCACAGCTGCATCTGCACTCATCTGTCGCTGGATGGGACGTACAGCAGTGGCTGGGGGAGGGGGCCGGTAGGGGGGAGTGACCACAAAGCCACCACCACTTATCCCTGGACGCTCAGCAAGAGGGGCATTCAAGGCAGGGAGAGGAGGAGGAGGGGGAATCTTGTTGGAAGGAATGACCTGGCATGTCTCTGTTACCCCCTGGGAGAGTGGGATCAAGCCACGGGTAAGGGAAGAGGTGCTGGTGGGGGGAGGGGAGGTGGGATTGGAGGAGGCTGTAGGATTAGTGGATGCCCCTGAGGCAGCAACTGCTGCTGCATCTAACTTCAGTGCATCAATACAGTTGTTGATGATCTGGTTAACCTTGTCCACCTCCATAGCAATGGTGGATATCTCTGACGCAGAGCCTCGACCATCATCATCCGAGTCATCCCCTATATCGGTTCCATCATCATCTCTCAAATCATCCCCCCTCAGTCCTCCATGCCCTCCATCCCCCATTCTCTCCATCCCTGTCCCCCCAGTTCTGACATCCATATAGTTTCCTTTATTTGTGGCCATGGCCTCTGAAAAAGCAGTGGCCATCTTTTCCACCTGTGGGATAGAGGAAAGTCTGGAGGAACTGGTGTTGGCTGAGTGGAGCATTCCTGAGCTAGAGGAAGTGGACATGGGCAGTTTGCCTCCATGGTGGTGTTGGTACTGGTGGTGTTCCCTGGACTGCTCCTGGAGCTTGTGGACTGCCGATGGATCATTTGCCACTGCTGCGGCCACCTCTGGTCCATAGCGCATCTCTAGTATGGTTTTCTTGACACAGATGGACTTCTGCTTCTCATCATGCATCCTTTTCTTACGGAGACAGTAGTACACCAAGCCCAGGACAATGAGCATGCCAAAAAGGCAGCCCACAATGGTCATTATGTAGTGGGTAGTGGTGGAGGGTGTGGGGAGCATGTCATCTGGATTTTGAGCCCTGGTGGCAAACTGGAGGCAAGTGTGGTTGTAACGCTGGGAGTTTCGTATGGATGCAACACAGAAAGTATAATTGGTGTGAGGCTTGAGTTTGCTAAGGGTGATCATCTCCTTCTTGTTTTTCAGGTTCATGACATCAGACACGTAGCTGTGGTTGTATTGTGTTAAAATATACATCTTGCTGTAGGGCCTTGGAATCTGTACAAGGAGAGAGGCTGAGGACAAAGAAACATGGTGGAGCTTGATGCTGGGGATGAAACTGTGTTCAGTGGATGAGGAGGAGGTGGTGGGCTGGTGGTAGGGCCCCACACCACCAAACATCTCAGGCCCCATCCCCGAAGGACCATCCAGATCAGGTGGGAGAGAGGTCATCCCTGGAATCATCACTCCATCTCGGCAGATGGAGGACAGAATGTTTTTGGCATTCCGGCCAGCATGGCCGGCTGCGATGGGACTCAGCAAAGGGTACCCAAACATCTCCCGGGGTGTCTCACACTGGAGGCGATCATAAGTGTGTGTGACATTGTTAAAGGACTCCAGCCACGTTAGGAAACTGTAAAGATCACAGCCGCAGTGGAATGGGTTTGCTGCCAGTTCGCACACCATCAGCCGACTGAGAACTGTGAAGGTGGACGGGTCTATGCGGGCAAGCTTGTTGGAGGACAGATCAATGCTGCTGAGGCTGGGGCACTCCCAGAATGCATTGGTGGCAATAACCTCAATGAGGTTGTGCTGCAGGAAGAGGCACTGCATTCGGCCTAGCCCTCTCATCATACCCTCAGTCAGATTGGTAAGCTTGTTGTAGCCCAGCTGAAGAACCTGAGAGGAACAAAATGTAACATAAGGTTGTTTTCGTTAGGTGGGAGACTGAAATTGAGACTAGGGTAAAGTGATATGTTAAACCATGAGTCTTTATTTCCTTATTGTTATCACTGACCTCTATATCTGTTATGGATACGGATAGCAGCTCTGCAGTTGACTGAGAAGTTATTACAGAACTCTATTACCATCACTCATGTGGCTATAATTCTATTGAATTCATTATGTTCTCCTTCAGGGTTTTTTTCTGATGCATGTTTTGTACATTCAGCTAAAATTATACTGCTTTAAAAGCTTTTCCTATCAATAGCAAAATGAAATGAACAATTTCAACTTAAACATGAACTCAAATGTAGTTCTGCATGTCAATGGAATAGGACGTATACCAATTAATGGAACCCCTCATCACTCTATGGCTAACAGCTAATCTCTGTGAAACGCAAGCCTGAATGTATTTGTGAACTGTATTCTTTAAATCAAGCTCAAAGCTTTTATAAACCAGTCTTCCCATCACCTGTAGGTTGGCTTGTCCTGCAAAGGCTCCATCCTCAATATAACTGATCTCATTCTTGGTGAGGTTTAGATCAGTCAAGTTGGTGAAGCGGTACATGGAGGTGAAGAGCACTGCTTTCAGCTTGTTCTCATTCAGTCTCAAGTCATGGACTGTATTGTTGATGTGCTGAGGGATGGTCTCATATGGAGGCTGGTTTTGACTGCAGATTGCCAGCCACACGTAGCCTTTGTCCCCCTCAATGAGCCAGCAGTCCCCTTTGACCATGTTGGGAAGGTGGAGGAAAAGGAGGAGGGAGGGGAGAATGAAGAGGAGGGTAGAGGTGGCTGAAAAATTCTGCATGGTGTTGATGCAAGGAAGACAAATGAGACAGAGGATGGGTTATAATGATTAAGGAGAAAAAAGACGGGAGAGGCAGGAGAAGGGGTTGTGTTTATAGGAGGAAGGGGGAAAGCAAAGGTAGCAAGGAAGGATTTGCAAGGAGGAGAAGGGTCTGGCTTGGGTATAGAAAAAGGGGACAAGGCTTCACAAAGCCAGTCACAGGTTTGTGGTCATCGTGGTGATTAGCAGGGGACCCACATTATAACATATCTTGTTGGGCTGCAGTGCGGGGTGACGCAGCTTGTCTTCATGCTCTCTCCTTGGACCTCAGTTCTGCTTCACTTAAGAAGATGGATTCTTGGAATAATGGAAAATCTGCAGAGGAAAATAAGAAACAGCCATGAAAAAAGTGCTATGAGTATCACTGCACAATGTAGAGATGTAGATACTGCACATGTTGGTTGATTTGTGCAAAATCATTGACAATGTTGGCAAACAATAAAACAAGCATTTACAAAGATATATCCTCCTGTTACAGGTATGCATTCACCTGACTGACTAATGTGAAAATACTAATGGGTGGTACACACTAAAGCAGCCCCTTCCCTTTGACAGGCCAAGTTTGAAAAAAGCACAGATGCTTAGTCATAAGCATTGAGTGCAACCATAAAAAAAGGTCTTGCTGCCAAATTAAAAGTCCCCCTCTTGTATAAAAATGTGTAATTTATGATTTGCAAAATGCATCACAGGACTCTGTAACATATCTATTTTATATGAGTATCTAAGTCTGAAATATTTTGCCTGGGCCACTAAGGGTTTATGGCATGGAACAAGAAAAAACTTTAAATCTAGATTAACTAACCCCTACAAAAATGGCTCTTTAAATCACTGTCATTTTTAAACTCAGAAATCAAATAATCACATAAAAGTTCTGTGTTAGGACTACATAACACAGAGCTTTTTTAAAGAGCAAAATCCACAACATCACAAGTGTCTGTATGTTTGTTCACACATACACTATTGCATATGGATATATAGAAGCTTGTGTGATGGTGCAAAACAAATTCACCTATGTATCCATTTGCAATAAGTGGCACTGTGAGGGTAAATTTATTTACAATCCTCCCAATTTCTCAGCAAAAGGCAAAGGTCACAAGTAAGCTATAAGTTCAATCTGCTCACATCTCAAGGTGGAAATCAGGCCTGTTCCCCATTTTTTCTCCACATTATCCTTTTTTATTATGTTAATATATTCATGCTTCATCGACCCAGCAGGTCCCCTTATACTCTGCTGCATCTGCACTTCCTCATTCCCTCGTTGTCCCCGCCTTATGAGGCCATCACTCTTTGCGTGATGCCTATGTGTATCTGTCAATCTTTTGTCAGTCAGAGGGGAGAAATTCTTTTTTTAGCAGCAAAGTGTGGCATTAATCACCCAAATGCTGACAGCATATCGTCTCCATGGACATTCCTTGTTATGACACCATCTTGCCAGAATCTAAGCTCTCTATCCCATCTGCATGTCATTTGAATAGCAGTCAAGCATTTACATAAGGAGAGGATTAGCTGCTTGTTGCATGTAGACATTGTCCTTTTTGCTGGCACACACGCACACATACGCGGACACACACACTCACACACACACATAAACTCACACTTAAATAGACACAAACCCTTAGACAAACACAATTGTATGCATGCGTACACCATATACCTTATATGACTCCAAACAACACACTTGTGCTGTATCATTGACAATACAGGATGTTCTCTACGATTCTGTATTTAGCATTCTCCCTCAGCATTTCCTGAATCTTCATCTCATTCCCTGCCCTCCCTTATCCTCTTTACCTCTGAGTACTCTTCTTGGTCTCTATTTATTGATACCAAATCTATCAAAAGGGAAAAAAAAATCTCTCTCTTAATATCAGGAAGAGGCCCAGTTTCTTCCTTGTGCTCCAAATTCAGACTTCTTTCTTATTCCAACAGAGAATTGGAACTCATTCTGGTCTATTCTGGTCCACACTCCCTGGAGGAGCCAGCTGAAAATCTGGTCCATTTTTTTCCCTCCTCTCATTACTGCAGAAAATTGTAATACCCAAAGCATTTGAAAAGTGGTACGTTACTCTCTAGGACTAATGCTCTGAGGCACCTGCTGCGGCCACTCCAACATGTCTATGTTATATAGTCAATTAATGGGGATTATAAATGAGAATAGTGAATATAGTAATAAACTACGTATCATTTGCCATAAGAGCATAACTGTATTAAAACTAATAATCTAATAAAAATGTAACAGCACTGTCTTTTACAGCTTTACTAGTAAAAGCTAATAATGATTATGATACACATTAAATTAAGTACTATTATTTCAGACTAGTGGCAAATTCATATTGTTTAAAGTCTGTTTGAGCCAGAAAAGAGTA
This sequence comes from Myripristis murdjan, assembly GCF_902150065.1. Classification (NCBI taxonomy): domain Eukaryota; kingdom Metazoa; phylum Chordata; class Actinopteri; order Holocentriformes; family Holocentridae; genus Myripristis; species Myripristis murdjan. The sequence continues at coordinate 14,269,542 of NC_043987.1, read as the reverse complement.
CAGAATAGCCAAAGAAATCACAGCAGTTATGCATGTGTTACAGGTGCCCATTTATCAGAGCCACTGTCCCTGAAGTAGTCTCTTTATGGTTCTACACACACAAACACACTCTGGCACACAACCTTGCAATCTACTGTCTTGCTCTCATAGTCTTGTCTGACTCGGTTGCCTTCCACATGAGATGTGATCTCATTTGGCGCTCCACATACTGAAACCCAGAGGGTTCATATGGTGGAGGGTGGGAGCATGGTAGGTGTTCATGTGCGTGTTGAGGAATATGATTACATAATTAGGGATGCGGTACATGCAGGAGATGGCAACACCTGTCTCAGAGGGGAGAAGGGTGACTCATACCACTGATCCCTTTGTAAGCATGAGAATAGATAATATACCATTCTGCTCTTTTGTATAGCAATTATTTTTAGTATGTTCCCATCGAGGATAAATGGTTATAATCTAATTTGAGCAGGTCACAGTAGCAGAAATGGTTCAAGCCCAAGTAGTAAATTTGTGAACAGGTGGCAGAAGACTAGCTGCAGGTGTGCTGACAGATCTAGAGGTACAAATAAACCCACAACTGAGGGGTGAATATCTGTCATCGGAGATTATATACTCTAGTACTGCCTGGTGATATATTGATATGATATTGACACGAGGATATGAGACTAGATACTGCCTGGGATTTTATCATCACAATACTGATATTGAGGTATTTTGTCAATGATATTGTGATACTTGATTTTATCTTCATCACCCATACAATAAGGTCTTTGGCACAGATCACCACTGACTGTTTTCCTTCAGGGGTTGAGAAAATATCACTTAACATTAGTAGAGTGTGTAGGCCTACAACTCAATTATCCAGTCCATGTTTGAGGACACACTGCACTGTAGCCTACTGGAATATCCAAGACAAATTAACTCAACAATTACTGTGGTTAAATGAACTCTGTTTTGCATATTCCATTTTCTCAAACACATTTAAGAGCAGTCTTCCCTCATTATGGCCTGCCCACAAAGTTTTTGAAGCATTGAAAAGGACAAGATTTTCAACACATAATGTGATACTGTCATACATACTAGCCTCGGCACAAACAGGCAGTCAATCAACAGCAACAATACGCGAACACAAACCCATCCGCACATGCACGCATACACACACACACATACACACACACGCACACACACACACACACACACACACACACACACACACACACAAACCCGTGCATCACATTCCGTCAGACCCCATTGCCTCATGCGATACGCATCTGGGTAACTCAAAGCGCACATTCACATTGATCCTCGCTGTTGTCACGGTAACATGCTGATGATTGGCAGCACCAATTAACTCTAACGCTAACAAAATAGGATGTAGCTGCCATTCACATCAGATCAGTGTGTCTCTTCCACTTCATTAGTCACAATGATGAAACTCCATTCCATGAATTCTAATAACAAGCGATGAACATCAACTGTGACAGGCATTTGTAATTGTAGAGGATCTATATACAACAAGGGCCTTGGAGTTCTTTTTCCATTATTAGTACAAATGTAAATGTATTTATCAGGATCTTTTGCACTGGCTACATATGATACTGTCATTTTGAATTGTGTCTGTGGCACAGCATGTACACCGATTGAACTAGTATCACAAAACTAAGAAGGTTGTTAAACAAAAGATGATGGCACTGGAAGGCAGCTGGCAGGAAAATGTAAAGGATAAGGATAAATGCTATATCACAATGGCTTTGAGTTTGGAGACTGTGCAAATGAACAATGTGCATTTTTATCCTAAAGAGTTCTTTCTGCTTTGGAGGTTATCCTCTCCTTGCTTTGTGTAGTTTAGATTTCACTTTAAATTCAAGTTTATTGTAAGTCTGTGATGTGTTTAAGGTTCAGGGTTTTGTTTTATATAGTTTAGTCTTTTTCAGTTTGGTGTACATATGTTGTGTAATGTCATGTGATGTTCTGTGGTTTAGCTTAGTTTTGTGTTAAAACGTGTTTGTCCCATGTCGGCCAACAGCATATTTGGCTGTTTTGCATTATATAACCATATGACAACTGCAATTTTGTAAAACATGCAGCACAAATAAACTGACTTCCTGTTGTTGGCTGTTACACACACCTGAATGCCACTTTGCCTCAGGATTGTGTGATACTTATGTTTTTAGGTGGCATGCACTCGCCAAAAAGAATTTCACTATTAACAAAAAGACAAGACAAGCTCAGGATCTTCACATGTATTAGAGCATTTGACATATAAGTAATGTCAATATAAATTCTATCTATCTATCTATCTATCTATCTATCTATCTATCTATCATTTATGGAATGTGAGTGGGTAATCTTGAGTGTGTTGTGCATTTGTATAGGTTCTTATGGGAATCTGAAATTCATTCGTGAGAGTAGGCCCTACACTTTGAAGTGTCTTGGTATTTTGAAACACTTTCCCCACGCACAGCATAGTGACATTTCCCCAGGCACCAGTAGCTGCGCCATCCCATCTTACTTAGCTGTTGTTGATGTTTGATTTAAAAAATAAAGAAATTCAAACATGTTAACAGGGCCAGAATAACCTAAAAAAGAAAGCATCAAAAACTAATCTAAAACTTGCTGAAGTGAAGAAATCAGATCGGGGAAGTCGAAGAGTAGCGTTCTCTTTCTCCATCACTGAGATTCCCTTGAGCCAAGAAAAATAAAAAGAGCATTATGTAAGAGTTTACTGTCAGAAAAAATTAAAACAATATATCTGCCGGGCCTGATAGGGTTGTTGAGCAAAATTGCAAACAATCACCAATGGATTAGGGATTATCTGCACTGCTGCTGAGACTTCTTGGCTCACAACTTTATAGTATGTACATATATATATATATATATATATATATATATATATACACTATATGACCAAAAGTATTCGCTCACCCATTCAAATGATCAGAATCAGGTGTCCTAATCACTTGGCCTGGCCACAGGTGTATAAAATCAAGCACTCAGGCATGCAGACTGTGAAACAAGACATTTGTGAAAGAATGGGCCGCTCTCAGGAGCTCAGTCAATTCCAGCGTGGAACTGTCATAGGATGCCACCTGTGCAACAAATCCAGTCGTGAAATTTCCTCGCTCCTAAATATTGCACAGTCAACTGTCAGCTCTATTATAACAAAATGGAAGCGTTTGGGAACAACAGCAACTCAGCCACGAAGTGGTAGGCCACGTAAAGTGACGGAGAGGGGTCAGCGGATGCTGAAGCGCATAGTGCAAAGAGGTCGCCGACTTTCTGCACAGTCAATTGCTACAGAGCTACAAACTTCATGTGACCTTCAGATTAGCAGAAGTACAGTACGCAGAGAGCTTCATGGAATGGGTTTCCATGGCCGAGCAGCTGCAGCCAAGCCACACATCACCAAGTGCAATGCAAAGCGTCGGATGCAATGGTGTAAAGCACGCCGCCACTGGCCTCTAGAGCAGTGGAGACGCGTTCTCTGGAGTGATGAATCACGCTTTTCCATCTGGCAATCTGATGGACGAGTCTGGGTTTGGAGGTTGCCAGGAGAACGGTACATTTCAGACTGCATTGTGTCGACTGTGAAATTTGGTGGAGGAGGAATTATGGTGTGGGGTTGTTTTTCAGGAGCTGGGCTTGGCCCCTTAGTTCCAGTGAAAGGAACTTTGAATGCTTCAGGATACCAAAACATTTTGGACAATTCCATGCTCCCAACCTTGTGGGAACAGTTTGGAGCGGGCCCCTTCCTCTTCCAACATGACTGTGCACCAGTGCACAAAGCAAGGTCCATAAAGACATGGATGACAGAGTCTGGTGTGGATGAACTTGACTGGCCTGCACAGAGTCCTGACCTGAACCCGATAGAACACCTTTGGGATGAATTAGAGCGGAGACTGAGAGCCAGGCCTTCTCGACCAACATCAGTGTGTGACCTCACCAATGCGCTTTTGGAAGAATGGTCAAAAAATCCTATAAACACTCTCCTCAACCTTGTGGACAGTCTTCCCAGAAGAGTTGAGGCTGTAATAGCTGCAAAAGGTGGACCGACATCATATTGAACTCTATGGGTTAGGAATGGGATGGCACTTCAGTTCATAGTATGAGTAAAGGCAGGTGAGCGAATACTTTTGGTAATATAGTGTATATCTGACTTCAATTAGCCTCAGTTGTGTTACGTGAAAAGTCAATATAGTACAACACTTAACACCTCCATGTCGAAAATATACCCAAGATGTATAACGTGAAAAGGGGGAAATGGTCAATAGTAGTGTCCACATGGCTGACAGTAAATTTGTTGTCAACACAGTAAACACATCTGTGAAAGTTTCCTTGTGATTATGTAGAACTTCCTGTGGATCAATTTCAACCCTTCAATTTCTCCAGTGAAGATTTATTCTCCATTTGGACCAAATAACTATTTCAAGACTAATCCAATGCAGGGCTGTCGCCCCTCCCTGTGAGGAGGAGTCAATGCAAAACTTTGATGTCTCCCATCTCTACTTATGTGACTGCAGAGAGGATGACAGACAACAGTGGCCACACACTTGAACATGATGGGCTATAGGACAGGACTGCTGCTTTTAACTCTCTGCTGGGCAGGTCAACATTTTCACTCACCTGGATTTGACAGTGTCTTCATTCAAATCCGTACTTCATGCATTTGATGCTTTTCTGTTTTGTGTTGCCAGGTGCTGATGGTCAGACTCTGACACAATCTGAACCAGTGCTTAAAAAGCCTGCAGAGTCCCACAGATTGACCTGCACAGCCTCTGGATTCACATTCAGCAGCTCCTACATGGCCTGGATCAGACAGGCTCCTGGAAAAGGACTGGAGTGGATTGCAACTATCAAGGGTGATAGTGGGGAGATCTACTACTCCCAGTCAGTCGAAGGCCGGTTCACCATCTCCAGAGACAACAGCAGACAGCAGCTGTATCTCCGGATGAACAGTCTGAAGACTCAAGACTCTGCTGTTTATTATTGTGCTCGACAGCCACAGTGACTGGAGTTGGTGGAGCAGCTGGACAAAATCCTCCAGTCCTCATCCTCACTGCTCTCTTATGGTGGCAGCATTTTATGACTGGGATTTTAAGGATTTTTCCAGAACAAATAATTATACCAAAGTTGAAAACATCATATTACCTTCATGACAGAGCATCATAAACACATTTTCGATATCACGTAAATAGGTGATGGACAAATCTAAACAATGAAATCATGACAATGAATTTTTCACAAAACCACCAAAACCAATAGCAACATTCTGTTTGCGAATGCTTCACCCAAACCCTGAATAAAGGAAACACCAGCTGAACATATCAATCAAAAATACACTATATTACCAAAAGTATTCGCTCACCCATTCAAATGATCATAATCAGGTGTCCTAATCACTTGGCCTGGCCACAGGTGTATAAAATCAAGCACTCAGGCATGCAGACTGTGAAACAAGACATTTGTGAAAGAATGGGCCGCTCTCAGGAGCTCAGTGAATTCCAGCGTGGAACTGTCATAGGATGCCACCTGTGCAACAAATCCAGTCGTGAAATTTCCTCACTCCTAAATATTCCACAGTCAACTGTCAGCTCTATTATAACAAAATGGAAGCGTTTGGGAACAACAGCAACTCAGCCACGAAGTGGTAGGCCACGTAAAGTGACGGAGAGGGGTCAGCGGATGCTGAAGCGCATAGTGCAAAGAGGTCGCCGACTTTCTGCACAGTCAATTGCTACAGAGCTACAAACTTCATGTGACCTTCAGATTAGCCCAAGTACAGTACGCAGAGAGCTTCATGGAATGGGTTTCCATGGCCGAGCAGCTGCAGCCAAGCCACACATCACCAAGTGCAATGCAAAGCGTCGGATGCAATGGTGTAAAGCACGCCGCCACTGGCCTCTAGAGCAGTGGAGACGCGTTCTCTGGAGTGATGAATCACGCTTTTCCATCTGGCAATCTGATGGACGAGTCTGGGTTTGGAGGTTGCCAGGAGAACGGTACATTTCAGACTGCATTGTGCCGACTGTGAAATTTGGTGGAGGAGGAATTATGGTGTGGGGTTGTTTTTCAGGAGCTGGGCTTGGCCCCTTAGTTCCAGTGAAAGGAACTTTGAATGCTTCAGGATACCAAAACATTTTGGACAATTCCATGCTCCCAACCTTGTGGGAACAGTTTGGAGCGGGCCCCTTCCTCTTCCAACATGACTGTGCACCAGTGCACAAAGCAAGGTCCATAAAGACATGGATGACAGAGTCTGGTGTGGATGAACTTGACTGGCCTGCACAGAGTCCTGACCTGAACCCGATAGAACACCTTTGGGATGAATTAGAGCGGAGACTGAGAGCCAGGCCTTCTCGACCAACATCAGTGTGTGACCTCACCAATGCGCTTTTGGAAGAATGGTCAAAAATTCCTATAAACACTCTCCTCAACCTTGTGGACAGTCTTCCCAGAAGAGTTGAAGCTGTAATAGCTGCAAAAGGTGGACCGACATCATATTGAACTCTATGGGTTAGGAATGGGATGGCACTTCAGTTCATAGTATGAGTAAAGGCAGGTGAGCGAATACTTTTGGTAATATAGTGTATATATATATATATGTATATATATATATATATATATATATATATATATATATATATTTTTTTTTTTTTTTTTTTTTTTTTTTTTTTTTTGTCAACCGCCCACCTTTTTGCACTTTCAGATAATTAAAGATGGAGGATGTTATTACGTTGGAGGCACCTGTGTCAATGTATTTCATTCCCAAGCCCAAAGAGCAAAATACTGTTGCACCTCTTCTAGAATGAGCTAGCTTACTAGCTCTGTTGTGACAGTGTGACATTTATAGATTTGTTCATTACAGGCCAGAGTAAGCTGTGTCAGAAACCTACCAATGTTGTTGCAAATCCCTGGTCACTGATAGAGGTCACCGATAAAAGTAATTTCAATTTACTCAATGCCTCTTTATCTGACACTGTTCCACTGAATCAGCCCCATGGCTAAAAAAGGAGGCTGGCAGTACTGGACAGCGCCTAGACATCACAATTTAAAAAAAAAAAAAAAAAAAAAAAAAAAATTTGAATTTAATAATTGAATCAGTCAATAAATCAAACAATATTACTTGATACCCCCTAATATTGCAACACTTTTGAACAATGTACCAGTGCAGTTTTACACACACCACGTTTTCTGTGGGAATGCTCATTGACCAGGGTAGAGTTTCACTCCCTCCGTTATGGGAGCTGTCAGTGAAGCCTGAATTCCTTTGCAAAACCAACTTCACCCTCTGGATTTTTAGCTTTTTGACCAGCAGGCCTTAACAAGTCAGAGTGGGCAAATATATCCCAGATCCCCTCAAGACTGTTTAACTCAACATTTTAGAGAAAGGGCAAGATTTTTTTTTATTTTTATTTTTTTTTATAATACTTATAATACTTACACTGGTTAACAAGGCCTTTATCAAAAGTGTTTTGAAAGACAAGCACAGTCAGCCTAAATGGACTTTAAAAGATTTTAAAAATGCAGGTGATTACCTGATGGTCTGAGGTATTCTGAGGTATAAGGACGGTGTGCAGGAATTGTCTTGACTCTTGCTTATATGGACATTTCATCCTATGTACTTGTCTACAAGAAACTGAAGGCGTGCATAAGCCTTTGCATTAAAAAAAAAAAAAAAAAAAAAAAAAGCAAAATCACTGGGCAGTTACCAAGCAACTCTGTAAGGCAAGGGCACTTAACAAAACAGGGCATATCTTTAACAATCTAACCCACACCCTGTCAACACAGTTTAACCTCCTGCCCTTGGCTAGAAGATTTTCTGTCCCACCTGGCAAACATAACAACTTTATTTCTTTTTTTTTTTTTTTTACTCTCAACTTCTAAACTTCCACTTGCACATAAATGTCTTGGCCTAATGCCTGCAAAACACTAGGACTACCTACTGTATATCGTTTAGCGTGATGTATGGATCCCCTGTTAATGTAGGTAAACCATAAATTCCCCATGTTGGAGTCACTATGGAAACATATATGACAAAGAGGCTTGATGGCATTTTGGCTGAAGGCCCAGTGATTCACATTATGACAGCAGGTCAATGCTATATGCTATAGTTGTTGTAGGTGTGTATTCCCTCATACACATAATTGCATATGTGAGCATAAGCATATTTATATAATAGTGTATGAAATTACAAACATGTTTTTTCTAATACTCTAAGTATCTCTCTGTGCATATATAGAGAACACTAGACACCTGCCCAGGCCAACCTGATCTCACAGAAATCCGTGAAATGAGCACGACCTCTTAACAACGCATTGCGTGCTCCTGGCACATAACCTGTTATAATTACGTCTGGCCACCACAGAAACAGCGTCCACTGAAAGTCAATTAGGATCCGTGTCGTATGGCCACCACGCAAACGCTGTCCACTGAAAGTCAATTTCACGTGGGTGGTAGTTCATAGATCCCGGAAGTGCAAATTTAATCAAAATAAAATAATAAAATAAAAAATAAAAAATCGCCAGTTTTCCAGACTAGGCCTACCATATTGACCCGCATAAAAGACGACCCTGATTTTAAGATGACCCCTCTTTTTCAAGACCATTTTTTGGAAATAGGCTACTTTTTATATGGACAAAATCTTGTTTGAATAAAAAAGCCACCGGCCTGCATCAGGCGGGTCGGTCGCGGCACCGGCTGGTACCGCGCCCACCCGGTCAGGTCTGCGGGATCTGACAGGTGAGCGGTCAGTGCCGCGGTCGGCCCGCCTGGTGCCATGGCCGGTAGGAGTAGTATCTAACATGGAAGGGCGCAAGCCAGTAATTTCGCCTAGGGCGGCACATAGGCAGAACCGCCACTGTATAGTTTATAATGTCATCATTTTCATATTTTTCTAGTCCACAAAAATCACATTTTAAGCCATTTTGAAATCAATGAACGAAATTTTATTTTAATCTGAAAAACACCGGCGTTACCAAGGCAACGCGCTTCATGCTACCTGGTGACTCCCGGCTTCTCGGCTTCAAAGACGTCACGCCGTGGGTGGTGGTTCATAGATCCCGGAAGTGCAAATTTAATCGGTATTCTGAAAAAAAGGTCTGATTATTAGCCATAACGTTGTAACCACCCAAGGCAGACTTACCACGAGCTATGAGGATGTGTAACGATGGCATGTGTCCACAAGTCCCGTATAATATCAACTTTATTTTAAGAAAACACGTTTTATTTGCGATATCATATCACGGAGAAGCACTACATTACCCATAATCCTAGTGTTTATCAGCGACGTGTCTGAATCGACAGCTTTCATCAATAAAGTCAATAAAATCTAATAAAGTGCATGAAAGTTGATAATGTGCTGATATGTTACGCCATTGAACACAACCCTTTCAGTCAGCGAAACAGAGCGGGTGGACAAACCGTCGGAACACGTCAAAAATAGCACTAAAGATTTATATAGTCTATATATATATATTTTTTTTTCATAACACATCTTTACTCGTGGTATAAACATAGGCTACATGTTAAGGTTATGCTTTTGCTGTTGAAAAACTACCGTATGTATGGTTTTTAAACCTAAATTCACAATGTTTATCCTAACCCGGAAGAGGGGTACCAGAACTACAATTCGTGCAGAGTTGCAACACACAGAGCTGTCCTGCGCCATAGCTTTTGTAGTTCTAACATGTTATGTCTATTATATGAAGTGGTGATCACTAATTTTGCAATCTTAATCAAAGTTTTTGGGTGTGGGAAGAACGCCTGAATGGTCAGATTTTAATTTTTTTTTTCTTAAGATAGTGAAATCATGTTTTTTCCATGTTTTGACACTAGTCGGTGGCGCCCCCTATTGGTTTGCCATCGGACATGATAGTAGAGGTCAAGAGCTTTCCAAAAATGTTGACCCCATGTCTGTGCCATTTTTTGTTGCTGCACTGTAAGCCTTTAAAAGTGTCTCAGGTGCAAGGTTCTAAGGGCACTTGTGGGGAGCAGGAACTGCCCACTGGTCTCACACTGAGATATGTTACTCCATAGGTCAAGACCTTTCAAACGATGTCTTCATTGTTGTTCTGTGACAAAGTTTGATTTTCATCGTGCTCCAAGCCAAGGCTGTCTCAGGTGTACATCTGCAGACCTCTTTTAGGGCCAAGCTTGATAAAATCAGTCAAACTTCTTTAAGGGGGTATGTAATGGCCAAATTTATTTAGAATATTGATGTTAGTCATATACACAGTCATACTTTTCAATTTGGACCATTTCAAAGCTTTTTTTCCCCATAAAATACTCAATGTTTCATATTTCAGATTTTCCCATTAACTTAATATGGCCACCTGAGACACTTTTAAAGGCTTACAGTGCAGCAACAAAAAATGGCACAGACATGGGGTCAACATTTTTGGAAAGCTCTTGACCTCTACTATCATGTCCGATGGCAAACCAATAGGGGGCGCCACCGACTAGTGTCAAAACATGGAAAAAACATGATTTCACTATCTTAAGAAAAAAAAAATTAAAATCTGACCATTCAGGCGTTCTTCCCACACCCAAAAACTTTGATTAAGATTGCAAAATTAGTGATCACCACTTCATATAATAGACATAACATGTTAGAACTACAAAAGCTATGGCGCAGGACAGCTCTGTGTGTTGCAACTCTGCACGAATTGTAGTTCTGGTACCCCTCTTCCGGGTTAGGATAAACATTGTGAATTTAGGTTTAAAAACCATACATACGGTAGTTTTTCAACAGCAAAAGCATAACCTTAACATGTAGCCTATGTTTATACCACGAGTAAAGATGTGTTATGAAAAAAAAAATATATATATAGACTATATAAATCTTTAGTGCTATTTTTGACGTGTTCCGACGGTTTGTCCACCCGCTCTGTTTCGCTGACTGAAAGGGTTGTGTTCAATGGCGTAACATATCAGCACATTATCAACTTTCATGCACTTTATTAGATTTTATTGACTTTATTGATGAAAGCTGTCGATTCAGACACGTCGCTGATAAACACTAGGATTATGGGTAATGTAGTGCTTCTCCGTGATATGATATCGCAAATAAAACGTGTTTTCTTAAAATAAAGTTGATATTATACGGGACTTGTGGACACATGCCATCGTTACACATCCTCATAGCTCGTGGTAAGTCTGCCTTGGGTGGTTACAACGTTATGGCTAATAATCAGACCTTTTTTTCAGAATACCGATTAAATTTGCACTTCCGGGATCTATGAACCACCACCCACGGCGTGACGTCTTTGAAGCCGAGAAGCCGGGAGTCACCAGGTAGCATGAAGCGCGTTGCCTTGGTAACGCCGGTGTTTTTCAGATTAAAATAAAATTTCGTTCATTGATTTCAAAATGGCTTAAAATGTGATTTTTGTGGACTAGAAAAATATGAAAATGATGACATTATAAACTATACAGTGGCGGTTCTGCCTATGTGCCGCCCTAGGCGAAATTACTGGCTTGCGCCCTTCCATGTTAGATACTACTCCTACCGGCCATGGCACCAGGCGGGCCGACCGCGGCACTGACCGCTCACCTGTCAGATCCCGCAGACCTGACCGGGTGGGCGCGGTACCAGCCGGTGCCGCGGCCGACCCGCCTGATGCAGGCCTGTGGCTTTTTTATTCAAACAAGATTTTGTCCATATAAAAAGTAGCCTATTTTCCAAAAAATGGTCTTGAAAAAGAGGGGTCATCTTAATATCAGGGTCGTCTTTTATGCGGGTCAATATGGTAGGTCTAGTCTAGAAAACTGGCGATTTTTTATTTTTTATTTTATTATTTTATTTTGATTAAATTTGCACTTCCGGGATCTATGAACTACCACCCACGTGAAATTGACTTTCAGTGGACAGCGTTTGCGTGGTGGCCATACGACACGGATCCTAATTGACTTTCAGTGGACGCTGTTTCTGTGGTGGCCAGACGTAATTATAACAGGTTATGTGCCAGGAGCACGCAATGCGTTGTTAAGAGGTCGTGCTCATTTCACGGATTTCTGTGAGATCAGGTTGGCCCAGGCTCACACACAGGCCCTCATAACTACACCCACAACACACACAGCTGAGCAGCTCTAGGAGCTGGCAAAAAACAACCGATTTTAAATGCAAAACAATTCAGTAAATCGACTGGGCTCCAGCACACACAACTCTAACCCCTGCCACTCACCTCTGTGCCCACCAACCCTTCAAAGAGCTCACTACTTTGCTCTTTCTCCTTAAATTACCTTTTCTGCGCTGCGGGTAAACAGATTTACTGTATATACCCGCCGTGATGGTCGTAGACACACACACACACACACACACACACAAAACACCCATGCACACAAATGCACATCCACCCATACACACACACAGACACACACCAGTTGTCTGTCTGATCATAGGAAGGGGAACGATGAGGCAGCTGTTCCAGGAGGAGAGCCAAGGACGTGGTTAACTCCCCACAGCATGTAATGTCAGACTGTAGCAGAGCAATGTGCAGGTAGGTGTGTGTGTGTGTGTGTGTGTGTGTGTTACAGTTAGAGTTATATATCTTTTGACAGATACCACTTTCACACCAAGCAAACAAGTTGTAGAAGTGTGGGTTTTTTTTGTCCCCCAAGACTACCCATTAAAAAACACCAGTGACATCATTTAAATTAACAGAAGTCCCAGACTGTCCCAGACTGCATATTTCACCTCCAGGTTAGCATAGGGCCAAGGTGAGACTCTCAGTTGTGAAAGCTGTGGTAAGGGCTTGGCAAGGAATGAATGTAGCTATATTTAACGTAAAATCAGCAAGACAACTTCTCTGACACACTCTTTCTTGAGTTTTAGGGCTGAGAGGTTTTTCCATGGGGATACTTCTTTCCCAATATTTCTATTTACTTGTTCCTCAGTTTATAATTAACCACGAGGTTTTCTTCACACATTCTGGGAACCAATGCTGCGGTCTGACATCAATAGTCACCATTCATGAACCCTATGGTTCGAACAGTGATTTCATAAGGTGGTCACCAAAGCCTTTTCTGTAAATTCAGTATGCAATTAAAGTTTGGCATTCACCCAACGTTTTAGTCTGTTGACTGAAATGAAATCTGTAGAGGGCCTTCATAAAGATAGACGTGCAAGGATGTGTGCTTCAGATTTGTGAAAGCATGTGTGTGTGTGTGTGTGTGTGTGTTGGTGAGTGGTCGGGTGGGTGGGGGCATGTGTGTTTGCTGCAACCAGAGGGGCTGGTTTGCTTCCCTGGCATCTGACTAACAGATTTTGTTCATCACAAACACGCCACAGTCCCAGGAGAATCACCTGGAACTCTACTCCGATTGTGCATGCTTTTTACTCTTTGTATTCGGCTGTCTATCTCGCTCACCCTTCTCCCTCCCTTCCTCTCTCTCTCTCTCTCTCTCTCTCTCTCTCTCTCTCTCTCTCTCTCTAGATTTGTCTCTAAAATAGATAGAGATATAGATGCAGATAGAGAATATGTAGGCAAGGGAATAGATTTTGGTTTCGGAAGTGTTCTGATTGCCATTTGTTGTCCGAGTGGTTTTATGCAGGTGAATAGTGTGGGGAGCAAATGAAGCAGAATGTGTTGGCCAAAATGTTGTCTGGACCTTAACTGCCTTCAAAAAGTATCGATGTTTGTGTATTCTGAGGAAAAATGATTGACACCTGTAATAACAGAAACTGAAATGGAAACGGTCATCACTTGTAGTCTGAGTAGTTTACGTTTGTAGTTCGAGTGGTTTTATGCAGGTAAACAGTTGATGTGGGGAGTGAAAGAGGTAGGAAGCATTGGCTGAAATGTCATCTTGATCTAACACATCTACAAAAAGTATTGATATTTGTGTTTTGTGAGTAGGAAAGTTTGATTCATTTCCTTAAAAAAAAATGAAATGGAAACAGAAATGAAGGTGAGAGGCCAGTGGCTACACTGAAAGCTCTAAAAAGTTGGCCATTGCCTCTAGAGGCTAACTTGTCTATCGTCGGGCTATCGTCTGATAGCCAATGGGTTCCTCTACAGACCTCACTAATTGTTGCTGTTTGTGCATTTTCCTCTGTTGGTCTTTCTCTTTTAGTCTCTCTGCATTCACCTATCTCTGTATCTGTCTCTATTAATCTCCATCTCCCTTTCTCTGCATCGCTGTCTCTCCATCAGTCTGTAGTGTTATTATACTCTTCTCTCATCCAGGCAGGATCCCTGGAGTACTGTCAGTGCACTGGGGTTGGGACTGTGAGCAGAACACCATCTTTCCCCTCCACTTCACACGGGGCTTAGAGATGAGACAAACACAACTACAGACAGACAAGGCTCTTCGGAGAGCTTCACCATTTGTGTGTGTATGTGTGTGTGTGTGTGTGTGTGCATGTATGTGTGTGAAAGGGATGGTTTTTCAGTGGCCTTAAGACAGTACTGCAACCTGCTAAAAGCAGTGGTACTGCTTTGTTAAGCACAGCTGAACAAAGTGTTGCTGGTCCGCTGTTCATGTTCATGCATATTTGAATAAATGTTCACGTGCATTTACACACTTGGATCAATTTGAGTGATGAGTATGTGTTTGAAAAATTGCATCATCAGATTGTCTCCATCTAGCTTCTCTCTCTACACATTTTGGTACTCTCTCCACTCTTCTGTTATAATGTAGAGAATGAAGACACCATCAGAGCGCTCACTTCGTTAACACCAGCAGAGCACTCACTGCTTTCACCTCATGTTCACTCTACTTCTCTCTTTCAACCAGAGTTGTGTCTGAGCTGTCCCCTTTTAGAGAGAAAGTACTGAGACAGAACCGATGAGATGCTCTGTTTGATCTTTGATTCCTCCATGATCTCCATTTCAGAGCTGTGAAGAACAGAGACAAAGTCACAGGCAATAAAACATAGATAGATCACCTCAGATGTACAACGTTATCAAGATGGTAATCCAGATTGCAAGAATCAGAACTATGGACACAGAGGGAGTGGTACAAGAGGAAGGAAAAGAGGAAGGAAGGACTGAAGTAAAGAAAGAGGTAGAGGGGGGAAAAGAAGTTCTTTCAGGCTTGATCTATATTTCATCTGTCATCATGATGCGGTCCTGCTGGAAGAAAATCTTTAAAGTTCTGTCTCCTTTCTCACCCCTTTTTCCATCTCTCTCTCTCTCTCTTGCTCTCTGTCCTGCCTGACCTTCTCTTTGTGTTTGTGTCTGTGTCTGTCTGCTAGTGTCTGACGTTTAGACCATTGTCACCCGTGGCTGCCCATGCATAACATCATGTCCATTTCCTGGACACCACACAAGAAGAGGAAGTGATGCAATGGAGCATGACAGAAAAGGGCCCGAAGGTCTGGGGCTAAATGGAGCACAGCACCTAACCCATACAACTGACTGCTATCACCACTACTATCATGCTTTTATTTCCAGCCCACAAACGGCTGGGCACAAGGCCAGAGGAGGGGAGGGGGTGTATGTAGTTTGGATCTGTAGTCTGTTGGATGGTGGGGTGGTGGTGGTTGGGAGGTTTTCTGTGGAGAAGCAGGGCAGATGCTGCCCAGAGCTGGGGTTAAGGCCGGAGAGGGTTGGGGGTGTGGAGCCTAAGAGCAGTCATGGCAACCATGTGGAAAGGAGCAGATTGTTTTTGCTAGAAGCTAGAATAGGATTTGTGGGACAGCAGCGTAGAGGAGCGGGAAACATGGCTTAGACCAGGACCACACAGGGGCTGAGGGAACACAGAAATTAGATGATGCACACTACAAAGGGCTTTCATAGTAACTTCAGCTTGGACAATAGTTTTTTTGGATGGAACTGTGGTCCTGTGGTAGAAAATGGGCCTTCTGGAACCAGCACTGATGAGTAGTCTTGGTGTTTGGTCGATGTGTTGCGCTGTACAATACCCCGCAGACACTCTTATGTACATTTTTGGCATGCAATGAGTTGCCTTAGCAAAATGTGGTTATGATAAGTACATGCCACGCAGAAGCTTTCTTGTTTACCCCGAAGGTCCTGGGGGCCTAAAAATGCTTGCTCAGATTAGATTAGCTCAGCTCAAGTGCTTAAGAGAGCCTGTCAGTTGTAGGTTAACATCCACAAATCAGATGGGAAAATTGGGGTTTTGCAAGTGAATGAATGACAATCTCTGCTCCGTCAATAACTACGCTTAAAGAGTCGCTAAACCCCAAATCCAAATGTGACGTCTGACAAGATAAGCTAAGAAGATAAGAAATACTTTGCTAATCCTGTGGGAAATTCAAGCGTCCAAATCACACTTAAGAATAGGATAAAATAAAACAGGCCTCACCAGTTGGTGGACTCTGGTTCAGGTCCAGACACAGTAAAGATTCTGCCCAGACCATGAAACAGTTTTTTATAAAACTTTTTATAGTTTTGTGGTTTGTTGTGGCTACTGTAGCTCCATGTCTTGTCCAATCCTGTGTTTTATTTACATCACTCAACCATCTCGGCCAGTCAAAGCAACTCTACAACAGGAATCCCTTGTTTTCAGTGAAAGAGAGAAGCAAATGTAGGTGAAAATAGAAGATGTGTAAAAGACACATTTGTAATTCTTCAAAATAATCACATTGTTTTTCATCCAGTAAAACGGCTGTGTTTTTGTTACTGCTTTAATGTTACCTCAGTTTTACAACAGGTGCTGTGTGTTACTGGTAGGTTACTGATTTAGGTTCAGGATATAGACCTAGGCTTTTTCAGATGAGGACTAAGTGAGCAGATTTTATTTACATTTCTATTTATTTATTTATTTTTAAGGAAGCTCATTTTGATATTTTGATTTGTGTCTGTAATTTGTAATTGTTTGCTTTTGCAAGTCATGTAGAATGTTTTGCTGGTTTGGTGTGGAGTGTTGTTGTTAGAGTGTAGAGCTTTGCAAAAATAGCCTGTAGTTTCAAAAACAGTGCCTAAGCAATCAGAATAAAACTGTAATACCAATGAAATAAAATAATAAAATAAAACCTCACCTCTTATGCTGAAAAGTACTTGACGGGGACTTGGGTTTGGGGTTTAGTTACTTCTTACAGTTTAGTTACAACCAGTAAAATTAAACCAACATGGGGACACTCCGATGACTCTTCCATGTCAAAACCAAACTTCAAGCCAAAACCATATAATTTTCCATCTAAACCAACCATCAGACATCTTCAGACTTCAGACGATTGGGGAAAACTAACAGTTCCGTCCTGAGATACTGATTGGTTTGTGAACAATTTTGACTCAGAGTGATTCCACCTGGAGGATTGCGTATTACTGTAACTGGGTTCCAGCTGTAATGACTTGAATTTATGTTGACTATCAGTGCTTTCTAAATGAGCACATGGTGCAGCTGGTGATAAATTAATGTGTTTGTGTGTAGAGTTTTTCATAAAAAGGTCAAAAACCTGTATCATGTCAAAAAATTAAAAAAAAAAAAAAAAAAAAAAAAAAACTTGGTAGAACAAAGGTCTCTTTCACAGCCAAAATTCTTACTTGTTGACCCCCTTGATCAATATATTAATTATTTCTACATCTTTTACAAGTAAGAGAACATGGCAAGAAACAGTTAAATGGGTCTAGAGCTTTGTTGGTGTGTGGCAAAGTTTTTTTGACTGAAACCTATTACATCAGCCGCAAAACAAATATAAAAAAAACAGACTTATGCCCGAGACTGAAATTGCATTGACACAATGACAAATCAGTATTGACACCAGACACACACCAGACAGATCAGAATTTTCAGCAACTAAAGGGAAGGGGATTCTTCTGGAAGTCTACAATAACATCTGAGAGGCAGAGAAATCCCAAAGGTTTAAAAAAAATCTTAAATGGTTGGCGATGAGGTCTGTGCAGATAGTGAGAGAAACTAAACAAGCCCATAATTCATAATGAACTGTGACCTATGTATAAGCAAACCAAAATCCAAATAAATGACAAACTCTCTCCTGGCAAGCCATCACTATCATGTGTCAGTGACATCAGTCAAAACTAAACTCTTGAGTCCCTTGAGTCAGAATCAATGAGTGGAAAAATATAAAATAAATAAATAAATAAAACAGCCACTCAGGAAAGGGAGAAGGGCTACATCATCAATCATCAATAGGTCATACACAAGTCTGGTAAGCCATCAGTCATGTCAGTGTAGCTTTGGGACCAATAGAAATAGAAAATCAATGAAATTGTCTTCTGAGTCTGGGAATAGACACTAAACAAGCAAACAAGAAACAAACAAAAAAATCTGAAGAAAGTATGGATATCAACACAAAACTGTCAGACAATTAACGATTAAATATCTCAGTGCAAGTTGAGATCAATAGATATAGATGATCAAAAAAAAAAAAAAAAAAAAAGAAAAGACAATCAAAAAATGGTGTGTGTGGGAGTGAGACTTAAACTGAATCACAAATTGATAGGAAAATCACTTCTTCATGCAACTTCCCTGCAGCTTTGAGATCAAATGAGTGACACTATACATAACATCGAAAATGACAAAGCACTTACATAAGATCAGTTATTCTGGGCAACAGAAAGAAGAAATGCAGAGAAAGAAATCTGTCAGAGCATTGTGATCAAGTTGTTCAACTTGTGCAAGGAATTGTGAATTTAGATAAGTTAGGGAAAGCTGATTTAGCAATGTACAGTATATGAAACGGGGGAAAGACATTCAACAGTATGAAATGTTTTTTAATTTGTCTGAGCTTTGCATATTAAATTAAATTAAATCCATTCCATAATTAATTAATTAATTCCATACTTTTGGCATCTCTTATGCCTCTCAACAGAGTCCACAGTCACAAAATTCAAACTGAAGAAACTGAACTTAAATATTTTGCCCAGCAGGAAAACTGATGCTCTTCCTTCAACAAGAAGAAAGTGTGAAAGCAGGAGGGCATCCGCTTCTCCATTTAGTCATGATGTACAAGTTAAAACTTAAAAGGAGCAGAAGTGCTAGAGAATTAGACAACGTGTCTATGACAACTACTGTAAATGCTGCTCTTTGAAGTAGATGCCACCTCTAATGAAGCTTCAGGTTCCACTTTGTAGAATCCAGGTGACTGGATTCTGCAAAGATTATGCTGCTTAAATAGTCATAGCTGATGACATCTGTTGATTTTTATCCTTTCCTACTGGTAAGAATATCCTGGAGGTTTTTCATTTTCAGAAACCTAATATATTTGTGCTTGTTGTGTGGACCGTGACACACACACATGCACACACATACACACGTCACACACACACAAGCAGACACATTGTGGGCCCAGCTTGGGGTTTCAATATTTACAGTCTTTGACATATGAGTTAGCTTCGAATCAAGGTGCCATGCATTTACCACTATCAACCGTGCCACTTACACCGATGCTGTCATAGCAACAATGTATAGTTGCTGGAGAGGCGTGATAGCACAATTGCTCTTTGATCACAGAGGAGAATGGAATCGGGGTGATACATAAAACATGGACGAAGGAGAGAAGGAAAAATCAAGAGATGGCTATAGAAAAAGAGGGGGCAGAGAAAAGAAGGAGAGAAAGCAATAGAGAGGGGACAAGGATGTAGAACAAGAGGCTGAGAGACAGAAAGAATGAGAGAGAGGTAAAGCAAGACATGAGATTCGGTGGAGAGAGAAAATGGGGAGGGAAGTAGAAACAAAGAGGGGGATTCAGCGTGGGCTGGAGAGTGTGGCAAGAAAAAAGAAAGAGAGATGAAAAAAATAAGGTGAGAGAGAATAAGGAGTGAGAGTGCTGGCGATGATGAATCAGCGGTAACACACGCACTGCTACCGTGAAGCGCTGTGCTCGCAAAATCACAAGCCGCACAATCGCATTCATATCTCTTTTATGCGGTAACTCTCCCAACCCTGAGATGAAGGCAATAATCATTTTGTCAACACCCCTGCATGGCAGACTCAGATATAGATAGAGTGGTGCAGTGCTACCTTTGAGAAATGTGATTACAATGCACAGTCAGGCATAATCAGTTCAATGGCTTTTGATATTAGCTTTTGATGAGCTTCACCTTCCATAAATCAAAGAAGGAGTGGAATTATCCTGGCTGAGTGGTAGCAAAAAGAAAAAAAAGGCCACCAACTGTGTTTGAAATCACAGTAATCATACCAAATCCTGACACTGTTGGCAAAAATGAGATGGCAGTTTGTGAGCTTGAAATTATAAGGTTTTGTTTATGTAGAGCGCAGCTCTGAGACATTGAGCGTCAACGATGACAACGAAGGTCAGAAAAGACAGCTTTAGAATCTTCTTTTGTCTTTTCCCACAAGCACTAGAGCGGGGAAGTGTGTTTGTGTGCACGTGTGTGTGTGTGTGTGTGTGTGTGTGTGTGTGTGTGTGTGTGTGTGTGGCAGGGAGGCAGGCCTATATTTTTGTCTTCAGGTTCATAGCATGCCTACTACTCTAACAATAAACACGCTATAGTGACTTCAACATATGGGTGTGCATGTATGTGTGTGTCTGTGTGCGTGTGTGTGTGTGTGTGTGTGTGTGTGTGTGTGTGTGCGTGTGTATGTACACTATATTGCCAAAAGTATTCGCTCGGCTGCCTTCACACACATATGAACATGAGTGACATCCCATTCTTAAACCATAGGATTTAATATGATGTGGGCCCATCCTTTGCAGCTATAACAGCTTCAACTCTTCTAGGAAGGCTTTCCACAAGGTTTAGGAGTGTGTTTATGGGAATTTTTGACCATTCTTCCAGAAGTGCATTGGTGAGGTCACACACTGATGTTGGTCGAGAAGGCCTGGCTCTCAGTCTCCGCTCTAATTCATCCCAAAGGTGTTCTCTCGGGTTCAGGTCAGGACTCTGTGCAGGCCAGTCAAGTTCATCCACACCAGACTCTGTCATCCATGTCTTTATGGACCTTGCTTTGTGCACTGGTGCACAGTCATGTTGGAAGAGGAAGGGGCCCGCTCCAAACTGTTCCCACAAGGTTGGGAGCATGGAATTGTCCAAAATGTCTTTGTATCCTGAAGCATTAAGAGTTCCTTTCACTGGAACTAAGGGGCCGAGCCCAACGTCCGAAAAACAAGCCCACACCATAATCCCCCCTCCACCAAACTTTACACTTGGCACAATGCAGTCAGACAAGTACCGTTCTCCTGGCAACCACCAAACCCAGACTCGTCCATCAGATTGCCAGACGGAGAAGCGTGACTCGTCACTGCAGAGAACGCGTCTCCACTGCTCTAGAGGCCAGTGGCGGCGTGCTTTACACCATTGCATCCGACGCTTTGCATTGTGCTTGGTGATGTGTGGCTTGGCTGCAGCTGCTCGGCCATGGAAACCCATTCCATGAAGCTCTCTGCGTACTGTACTTGGGCTAATCTGAAGATCACATGAAGTTTAAAGGTCTCAAGCTATTGACTCTGCAGAAAGTTGGCGTCCTCTGCGCACTATGCGTCTCAGCATCCGCTGACCCCGCTCTGTGATTTTATGTGGCCTACCACTCCGTGGCTGAGTTGCTGTCGTTCCCAATCACTTCTACTTTGTTATAGTACCACTAACAGTTGATTGTGGAATATTTAGTAGCGAGGAAGTTTCACAACTGGACTTACTGCACAGGTGGCATCCTATTACATTACTATTACAGCACCATGCTGGAATTCACTGAGCTCCTGAGAGCGACCCATTCTTTCACAAATGTTTGTAGAAGTAGTCTGCATGCCTAGGTGCTTGATTTTATACACCTGTGGTCATGGAAGTGATTGGAACACCTGAATTCAATGATTTGGATAGATGAGCGAATACTTTTGGCAATATAGTGTATGTTTTTCAATGACAGAAGCCCTACATACTGCAAAGCCACACACGGGAGCAGTGCTGACTCTTCACGTGTGAGTCATGAATATGCTAGATGCCTAATTGCACCTCGCAGTGTCGAGGAATTCCTCTGGCAAGCCTGGAGGAAAACCAACCTGCTAAAAGAGAGGGAGCAAGAGAGAAACAGAGTTTGTACTTCCACCTCCAAACTGAGCAAAGATTTGCTGTGTTCCCAGCAGCTCAAAAACATCCACCTTCCTTTACCTCCAATTTGCAGATCTTGTTCCGACTCCCACATGCTAAAAGTGGAATGTAAGATGGCAGGCATCTTCGCCAAATGGCATATCATATATTGCCTCCGCTATTTGTGGAAAAAAAAAAAAAAAAAACATACATGCAAACCTAAAAATAAAGGCCTTCAACAGTGTCAAATATAGACAAGTAAATGCTATATCAGGGAGTGTCCTTTGTGTGTGTTTTCACAAACTTAGGCCACAGAGGCATCAGTTAAAATCACAGCATGAGATGGGGCACTTAACTGAATTTGCAAAGGTAAAATTAAAAGATAGAAATGAATCAATCAGCTGAATCTCTTCTCTCCTTCAAAATGCCCTCTGAAATGTGTGGTTCTCTCTATTCATTCATATCCACAAGATCAACCTCAGAAATGAAAGAGAGAATAAAATGAGGCTCTTCAGGCTAAAATAAACAGTTCATGACAACCATTTCATGCATGTGTGTGTGACTAAAAAATATTATTCCCAGACTGTGGAGGACAGAAATTATGCAAAAGGCCAAAGAGATACAGGAGTGGATGGACCAAAAAAAAAAAAAAAAAAAAGCAAAGGGCATTGGTATGTTAATATGTTTTTGCATCTATGTTTGTGTATCTGTTTTTGTATGGGTGTGTTAGCAAGTACATGTATGTTTGTGGGTGCTGTTTTAAACTGCTTATCTGTATGCTGACATGTGCATAGTTCTGTATGGCTGGTTTGGATCTGTGCATTTATATACAGTATGTGCACATATAGTGTCTAACAGGTATCACCATTGGTTAACTGAATATCAAAGTGGAAGAAGGAGGAGAAGGAGGTGGCAGTACTACCCCTGTTGCGATGGTAGTATGACACAAAAGGTTCTTAAATAACCGGCTAGATTCTTGTCTTTGAAGTTACCAAACTCCATCCGATCCACAGAGTCCCTCTCGATCTTTAAGAAAAAAAACTACAGACCCTGCTCTTTCACGAACAGCTGCATTTCATCTATTTTGGTAATGAGAACTATCACAAATAAGGTAATCAAGAAAGTGATGTTGGACACTAACAGGCTTTAACTCCACCATGTTGATCTTGTTTCATTTTTCCACATTTTTTGGTTGCATTCAGGAGGAGCCAATGGTCCTTTGCTCAAGGTCGGCTAATGTGCTGAAAATCAAAATCTGTCCCACTGACACCACTCATGGTTGTAAAAACTGTAAGAAACGTCCAAATGTAATCCCCCTACACCTGTCACTTTAAAGGTAGTGTTGAAGTTGAAACAGAGGTCTGAACTCTAATTCAGATTTAATGAGGAGAGTGGCTGTACTGATGTCTGACTGCTAAAGTACACATAAAACATCCACCCCAAAGAACACACACAACAATGAACAATGGAAGGGAAATGTATCAGAGCCAGTGAGACACCTTAAAGTCACACTATCTTACAATGCAAAGGTTAACTACAAGTGTGTTGAAATCAATGAAAATGAATGCACAAATGTATTACAAGTAACCACACTACCTTTGGGGAAATGTAGTAAAGAGTCAGTTAAGAAGAGTGTGTACTTGTTAAAACCCCCACTCTCACAACATCTGGATTTTAGAGATGGATGATGTCATACTGATGGAATAATCCCCCTCCAGATTACTTGAAACTAGAATGGCAAAATGGAATTTTGTTTTAATTTAGTGTCCTGGGGGCATTTACTAAAGTGAGAAAGCCACTTTGGAGCATTTGTTGCTGTTGTGGTGTCATTGCTTGGTTCTCATCTCAGTAATTTTACAGAATAACCCTGGAATTGGTTCCACTCTCTCCACTTATTAACACCATTTTTTTTCACTGCGTGACTTCAGGGAGCAGTGACAACCTGGCGTGTGTCACAACGCCTCTGGTGGAACTTGCCTTGTAATTCTATTGTCTGATCTTTTTAACTTATTTATTTTTCAGTACCATTGCGACTAAGTTCCTGCCGAGAGGACCATGTGAAGTGTGAGATAAGACTGTACACTAGTTCTCTTACTGTAATGGGACGCAAAGATTACCAAACCCCAAGGATGCTCAGGGGGGTGCCGAGAGCTCAAAGCAGTTTCTTACCATCAAATATTCATTTTTACGAAGTGGGAACACCACTTTGCCCATTTTTCTCCACTGGAAAGGCTCAGCTCAAAATCAAACGAGTGGCGTGGTATGTCATTGAAACTGAATGAGCACTCTCACATAAGTACACAAACCGATGTACTTATGGTTGTAGAGACACACACACACACACACACACACACACACACACACACACACACACAACCGAACACTTCTTTCTGTCTTATTTTCATTATCACCAACATTCTAAAGTCACAGTTTGAAACACACACACACATACACATACACATGCATGCATGCACACACATACACGCGCTGAGTGAGTGAACTGAATACCTCAAGGTTTTATAAGCAATCCCAGTATGTGAAGTATAAAGTGCTTCTATCTTTGATTCATTTCCTTTTGTAGAGTCTTGAGTTATTTACTCACAGAGAAATGTCTTTTCTGGCTGAGTTGCCCCTTCCTCTCACAAGCTGACAAGGGTTTTAGAATCATCATCTGGTTGATAAAGTCGGGTTAGCGGTAGCCTTGGGCATAGAGGAATGAGTGTGTGATCGGAAGGTCAGTAGACTGAATTATCTTTAGGCTTCACTTTGTGTCTATTATACTGCCCTGCCTGCAGTGAGCTGTGCTGGAGCTGAGACAGTATTTTATGTTTCAGTGTCTGTATGCCGGTGGCTCCTGATTCTGGTCCTCAGGAACCTTGAGCACTGCTGATTTTCATCCTAAGAGGGATGGATTTACACATGGGATACCAAGCACTTGAAATTACTACCTGGAAGAATAGAACACCAGCAGTACTCAGAATCCCAGTTATCCAGCCACTACTGTGTATCAGTGTATCAGTCTCCTTACTGAGGATTAATAAACTGTCAGTCAGTCAGCTGCAATCATAAATTCTCGTGCCTCAGTGATAGAATTTGCATTGAACTGGTGTCTTGCTTGTGTGTGTTCAGAAACTGATCTCTGATAACCTGCCTGGAGGGAGCAAGCAAACACAGACCACTATGAAGATCAATAAGGTATTGCATTATTAAATCAGGAGTAGAAAGAAAGAAAGAAAGAAAGAAAGAAAGAAAGAAAGAAAGACCAAACTAACAAACATACAAATCAAATGCAGTAATTTATGCCCAAG
Source organism: Myripristis murdjan (assembly GCF_902150065.1). Taxonomy (NCBI): domain Eukaryota; kingdom Metazoa; phylum Chordata; class Actinopteri; order Holocentriformes; family Holocentridae; genus Myripristis; species Myripristis murdjan. The sequence goes on along the minus strand of NC_043987.1, from coordinate 14,244,320 downwards.
AAAGATTCTTTCAAGAAATGAGTTTTTAAACATTTCTTCTTAGGTGGTTCTGGCACTGAATTTTATGTTGTTTACTAACTATTTTATAAAGATTTAAATCAGTCTTTCCTAAATGTTTTTTGTAAAATGTGGAAGCTTTGGTAATTTTGGCTCTGAGACACAGGCTCACTTCTGATTATTCTGATATTGATAAGCTGTTATTGTTTGTTAGTCTGATAAAGCCACACTCTGATTTCATTTCGGTGGTTCACCTTACAAAACAGAGGCTGGGCACTGTTAGGCTCAAACCATTTGGAGCAGTTCATTTCTAGCTGTGGGAGCATTTGTCCAGGTGAGCGGGGTCAACACAGTTAAATGAATGTAAATGAGACACTGACAGAAAGAACCTGTGTGCTTGCTTTCAAATGGTCTGGGGCAGTGATTGTCAACTGGCAGCCTGAGGGCCACATCTGACTCACATTACTCACATTAATGAATTGAGAAAATCTGACCAAAAAAAAAAAAAAAAAAAAAAAATTCCAGAATTAAGGATATCAAACATCTTTTTCTTCCTATACTGAAGCAAAAAGAATTGAGTTTAAATAATTTTATTAGGAATGATGCATGTGTGCATTCGACTCGCGGCTTCTAAAGGCGTTATAAATCCATTTGTCTTATCATTAGTTACCTGCAAGTAGCCACACACTCTGATGCAGGAGTCAGGATGACCTCACTTACAAAGCTGCACCTGCCTTGCTGGTTACACACTGAAAAGCAGCCGCCGAGGACAGGTGAGGCTGAAACCAATTCCTGTCTAGGAATGGAATGTGGCTTGTGCTGTATTGTCATGCAAGCATGGGTACAACATTTCCAACCAATCAGGACACTGGATGATAGTGTCAAAACTGGTTAAAGGTGATTAGTATTTCCTACCAATCAGGACTGCATGCTGTGATCACTTTTCTGGAATTACAGATTTGAACTCTTCAGTAAACTGCCTCTTTGGTGCAGGTCTACATCCTACTGAGAACATTTTCTAGTTAAGTATCTTGTCATGGATTTCCCATGTTTTATGGGAGTGTGTTCATACTGATATAGGCTAATGAAAATAACATTGACGTAACATAATAACATAATAAGTAAGAGAGTGAAAATATTAAAATCGTAAAATATTAACAAAAAATAATAAAATAGCAAACTAGAAATGATTAAACAGTAATCCATTAATTAAGCCTAAATATGCAGATATACACTACTAGTAAAAAGTTTGGACACACCTTCTCATTCAATGTTTCTTCTTTATTTTTACTACTTTCTACATTGTAGATACATACTGAAGACATCAAATATATGAAGCAAGATATATGGAATTATGTAGCAAAGAAAAAAATGTTAACTCTAAATATGTTTTATATTTTAGATGTTTGTTGAAAGCACTTCAAACCCTTGGCCTTCTCTCAATGAGCTTCATGATGTAGTCACCTGAAATGGTTTTCACTTCACAGGTGTGCCTTGTCAGGGTTCATTTGTGGAATTTCTTGCCTTCTTAAGGGGGTTGGGAGCATCAGTTGTGTTGTGCAGAAGTCAGGTTGGTACACAGCTGACAGCCCTATTTGACAACTGTTAGAATTCATATTATGGCAAGAACCAATCAGCTCAGTAAAGAGAAACGACAGTCCATCATTACTTTAAGAACTGAAGGTCAGTCAGTCCGGAAAATTGTAAAAACTTTGAATGTGTCTCCAAGTGCAGTCATAAAAACCATCAAGTGCTACAACGAAACTGGCTCACATGAGGACCGACCCAGTAAAGGAAGACCAAGAGTCACCTCTGCTGCTGAGGATAAGTTCATCTGAGTCACCAGCCTCAGAAATCGCAAGTTAACAGCACCTCAGATTAGAGCCCAGATAAATGCCACACAGAGTTCTAGTGGCAGACACATCTCTACATCAACTTTGCCGAGGAGACTGTGTGAATCAGGCCTTTATGGTCAAATAGCTGCTAGGAAACCACTGCTAAGGAGAGGCAACAAGCAGAAGAGATTTGTTTGGGCCAAGAAACACAAGGAATGGACATTAGACCAGTGGAAATCTGTGCTTTGGTCTGATGAGTCCAAATTTGAGATCTTTGGTTCCAACCGCCGTGTCTTTGTGAGACGCAGAAAAGGTGAACGGATGGATTCCACATGCCTGGTTCCCACTGTGAAGCATGGAGGAGGAGGTGTGATGGTGTGGGGTTGCTTTGCTGGTGACACTGTTGGGGATTTATTCAAAATTGAAGGCACACTGAACCAGCATGGCTACCACAGCATCCTGCAGCGACATGCCATCCCATCCGGTTTGCGTTTAGCTGGACCATCATTTATTTTTCAACAGGACAATGACCCCAATCACACCTCCAGGCTGTGTAAGGGCTATTTGACCAAGAAGGAGAGTGATGGAGTGCTGCGGCAGATGACCTGGCCTCCACAGTCACCGGACCTGAACCCAGTCAAGATGGTTTGGGGTGAGCTGGACTGTAGAGTGAAGGCAAAGGGGCCAACAAGTGCTAAACACCTCTGGGAACTCCTTCAAGACTGTTGGAAAACCATTTCAGGTGACTACCTCTTGAAGCTCATCAAGAGAATGCCAAGAGTGTGCAAAGTAGTAATCAGAGCAAAGGGTGGCTATTTTGAAGAATCTAAAAAACATGTTTTGAGTTATTTCACACTTTTTTGTTTACTACATAATTCCATATGTGTTCATTCATAGTTTTGATGCCTTCAGTGAGAATCTACAATGTAAATAGTCATTAAACTAAAGAAGAAAACATTAAATGAGAAGGTGTGCCCAAACTTTTGACTGTTAGTGTATCTATCCATCTATCTATCTATCTATCTATCTATCTATCTATCTATCTATCTATCTATCTATCTATGTTTTTTTGTTTTTTGTTTTTTGTTTTTTGGGGTTTTTTTGGTTTTTTTTTTTTTTTTTGTTGAAAATCTGGCCCCCACAGTGTCTGAGTAATCCCTAGACAAATGTACTTGAGAACCCTTGGTCTGTGGTATCCTGTCATTTTATACTCTGCATACAGAACATCATACAAGAATAAGCTATTAAAATATTATGCTAAGTGAAAATATCTCATTGCTTGACATCTGCTGACATGGTATCCCACAGGGGGAGCAGGCCTGCACCTTTGCCCTTCCATCTAATTCTGCTCCACTGACCATGTAATACAATATCAGCAGACTGGAAGCACGAAATGAACGTTCAGAAATGATGCTGAATTTAAAAAGTGGATAAAATATTTTAATAAGTGTGAACACATGAACCCTTGCTGGCACATTTTGTCCAATGCTGGTGAATTTCAGCACATCAATCTGTTTCACAGATGGCATAAAAGCAAAACACATCTGTAACTGAACAAATATGATGTATTAAATTTATTTGTTGGTTTGCTTATGGTTGGTTTGACTCCATCTATGATAATAAATCTCATTCTCAACCAAGATCTGACTCAAAAAGCAGCACTGTGAAAATGTTAAAACTTACATATAAACAGCATTAAATATTATGTATTGCTACACACACACACATACACACACACACACACAGTAAATTTACATCACAATCCATCTACTACCCTTTTATTTATTTTTTACAGTTATCCTTTTCCCCCCTTGACAACCAATTCTTCTCTTATCCCCTAGCCAAATTTGAAAAAAAAAAAAAAAAAAAATCATTATGTTTGTTATATTATTGTCTGTGTATATTGATTCACATTGTTAACAATGAGTCAACAGTGAATCCAGGCAATGAGTCATGTTTAGTAATAATGGAGATGGCATATGACTGTCTGGGCCCCAGATGGATGGCTTCTCATCTACAGTAGCCCCCCCTCCCCTCTCCCCCAGGCTAGAATATTATACCGCAACAGATTATAACATGGGTCAACTGAGGCCCTACACTGGGTCAGACAATCGAGTGACACGTGGTGACGCATGTGACTTGTGTACTGATACACACTTATGCGTGCGCTGGCAAAACCACACACAACTATACACTGGACCATGTGCAGGATTACACAAATGAACAAACTCACACTAAGACAAAATCACACCCACACTCCATGTCTACGTTCGTGTTTTCCTCTCCCCTTTCTTTTTTCTTCGATCACCCTCCCTTTCTCACCGTTATTCTCTGTTTCTCCCTCTATACCTTCGTCTATCCGCCTAGGAGATTTTGTCTGAAGGCCTTTACGTCTCTTTCTGATTGGGAAGGGATGATTCCAGGGACAGACGTGAGCTGAGTGATAACAGGAGCCCAAAACCACGCTCTCTCTTTTCTTCTTCGTCTTCTTCTTCTTCGTCTTCTCTCTTTCTCGCTTTTCAATCTGTTGCCTTCACTTCTCAATTTTCAAGTTCGATTCAAAAGGCTTAACTGACATGATGAGATTTTCACACATTGCCACAACCACTACACAACAAACATACACCTTTGCTCCCACTCTCTCAGGTTTCCTCTGTCCCTCTTTTCTCTGATTCAGATCGATTTGCTTCCGTAAAATTCAGTGCAATACAGTTGATTGCCAGGATTGTAAATAAATGAAATAAATAAAACTTTGGGCTACTCATTTCGGTGCAACAAGCAACAACACAAACTGATTGCAATTACTGATTATAAAAAGGATAACTGATGACTCTTTGACCTTGTAAATGTCACTCTCCCTCAGGCCATAATATGCTGACACTCGCAGAGGCCTTTTTGCTTTCTCTCTTACACGCTGACACACATGCATATGTATGTGTGTGGTTCATTTACATTTTAAAGGACATACTGCAATTGCACATTCACTTGTATTAAGCTGCTAATAGTCCTAACCCCTTAAACTCGAATTTTCTCTAAGCTTCAAAGTTCCATATAGTTCGACAATGTCACACACATACTCTGCATCTGTTGGTTGCAATGCTTCACTGAAGCTACATCAAGATGCCGTTGTTTTATAGGTGCACCATTGCACCAAATATAAAATATTGGGATGTTTTGTGCATCATTTTATTACACATTTCCCTGTGGCGTCTTTGCAAACCTTGCAATCGCCACTAGAATTTAAAATAAAGTTCCATAGGGTTGAATGAAGCAACATGCATTTGTAATGACAAACCCACTAAAGGTTTGAGGAAATTTTCAGTACTTGCTCTTTGAGCTGATTGCTCCTCTCGTGCACTTGTTTAGGGGGCATATCGTCAGTACTGGGGAATGAACCCTCGCTTTTCTTCTCTAACCTCCTTAATTTTAATTGTGTTTGTGGCTGCTAATTTAACACTCAATTTCTTGAGCAATCTTCCGTCTCTCACAGCCTCTCTTTGTGCTTGCACCTCAATACCCATTGCTCCTCTTCCTCTTTCACAATCCAAGCCTTCTCAATCTCCTCTCACTTCCTGACCTTCTCTCTCTGTCTCTCCTTGTTTTTCTATGGTGCATCCTTTACTTCATGCTGACATTTCTGCCTGCAACCTCCTACTCCTCCCAACCTTCTGTCCCCTCGCAGTCTTCTGTCATTTCCTCATGTCCATCTCCCTCCATCCTCTGCTCTACCTTTCTGTTTGCCACTTTGTTTTTCACATTTATTCCACTGTGTGTATGCATTTGTATCTGTGTACTAATGTCTATTTTGTGAAGAATACGTATTTTTGTCCTTAAAACATGACATTTCTGAGTTAACGATCCATGCAAGGGTAAGAATTTTGGTCTGTGGTTAGGCCATCAAAATATGCTGAAGCAATATAACTGTGTGGGTTTTTGCACACGCAATTATGAGCATACCATATAGCAGGCGGCATCCTTTGTGAGGGAGCAGGTGTGCTTGATTTAAAATAAAATGTTACATGCAACACAGAGCTGAAATGGCACTGTATAAACACTTACGCAACAGTGCAAGCAAAGCAGTATGTGTACCTCTGTGTTGCTGTGTGTGTGTGCTTGTCTTTGTGCTATTGTATGTGTTTTTACAATACACTCAGGTGTCCAACTATATGCATGTGTAGGTGCGTGTGTGCTTTGATTTTGAACGTCTCAGTGTATTCCCTCGATTCTGCTTTACTATTATTTTGATTCTTGAACCATGGGGGTGATGCTAACAAACCTTCTGTGCCACTTAACTAGGCCACTGAGTGGCTGCAGGCAAAAGTAAGAGCTGGAGAGTCAGAAAGGCGGAGAGAAAGAGGAGAGAGATAGGAAAACAGATAGATGAGGAGGGAGAAAAGGAGGTGCTAAAGAAATTACATAACAGTATGAAATACCACGATGTGTACAGCAAGTCATTGCCTGTCCTTGTTCGGCTGTGATCCTTACATGTCACAGTGACCCACAAATGCCCTGTATTATCATGTCACTTCAGATGGTGAGAGAGGAAGAGAGAGACAGGCTGGAAGACCAACAGGAACAGAAAGAGACAGAGAAACCAAGACAGAAACAAGAACAAACAAAGCAGACTTAAACAGGATAGATAGATAGATAGATAGATAGATAGATAGATAGATAGATAGATAGATAGATAGATAGATTTAACATCTCAGTTTCACATGGGCTTTGCTCAAAGAAAAAAAAAAGATAAAAAAGGAGTGGTTCTTTATTGTTCTGATTGTGCTGTAAGCTGCTCAGGGTAAAACTATCAGCTGAGTGCCCAAGATTCTAAAATGTAATGATCTTAATGCTAAGAGGCTTTCAAGAGCAGCAATCCCAGCTTCTTTATTGTTTGATGTTAGCAGTGAAGATTTGACTAAAGTATCATTATTATGCTTTATCATTAATAGTAGTCGTAGTCTAGAGGGGATCATTGCATTTGGTCATGTGTGTGTGTCTGTGTGTGTACCTGTCTGCAGCTAATCTCACATACTACTGGAACTATCAGCCTAATATTTTTAGTACACAGTTATGAATGTATGATCTAGGATGTCTTGTGGTTGCTGTCAAAACCTGTTTATACTGCAACTGAGTGCTAACTCCTCAGGTGTTTTTCTGCCAAAGTCCAAACACTGGAGAAGGGGAGATATGCAGGCAGAGCCTCTGTATTTTCCCTTTTCCCCGTAGGAGGAAAATGGATTTGATCATTGCAATTGCTAGAAATAAGGGTTACACTGTAGGCTGAAGTGCTGTGAATTTTAATCCAACATTTTATGACATTTTCTCTTTTACCTTATTCCTCTTTGAGCTTGAGCCCCATATCAAGCAGTGAAAACATGTCCACAATGTACACTTCGGCCGAACATAATAATAAAGAAGTTCAAGCCAACCTGTCCAAAACTACAAGAGCCACATCTGCATTGTTCCCCTGTCCCTCTTCAACTATGAGTGTGTTTCAACTTTGAAAAGTACCACCAATGTTCACTGTAAATTTGTTTCATAAATGGTCACTTTTGCCATCCTCTTGCCATCCTGTGACCAGTTACTGTAATGTTTCATTCCTCCTAGTCTCTGTGGATACTGGCCTTTTATTTATTAGTTCAGCAGTGGTGGTTTTCCTTACATTTATTCCAGATCACCCACTGTTGCTACTTCTGTAAATCACTTCCTGTGCGCTGGGTGATTTTCCAGAACAATCCTACCCCGTACTATGTGTTTTGAAGTGCCAATGAAAAAGCTTTCATGCAATGTGTATAAGCTGAATTATTATTGTGTGGAATCAATTTGCATAAGAGGGCACATTTATTCATAGGAAAAGAAGTTGCACATTGCTATTTATTATTACATTCTTATTTTGAATTACTCACTGTAAAATGCAGATAGGGATGAAGAGGTTGAGGATCAGAATGGGGGCATAAAGAAGGATGAAAGGCAGGGAGAGAGAGAGAGAAAGGGGAGCATGAGAACTGAGGAATGAAGATGGTAGAAAGAAGAAAGGGCTTGACACCAGACGAAAGAAGGGTTGTGACAGATCGTGTTATGAAAGGCTCCCTTGCCTGTAAAATCTCTGGAGAGGGAGAGAATGTGTGTTTGTGTGTGTGTGTGTGTGTGTGTGTGTGTGTGTGTGAGAGAGAGAGAGAGAGAGAGAGAGAGAGAGCGAGAGGGAGGGAGGGAGAAGGGTGAGCGAGATAGACAGCCGATGAGACAGAAACATTGAGCGAGAGAGAACTTACAGGTCAAGAACTCTGAGACAGAGATAAAAAACGAGTCAGATACAGAGAAGGGGTTACATGCAATGAAAGGAGGATGAATCAAAGCAAAGAGATGGCAGGTTGGAGGGAACGAGAGGCAAAAGACTGTGACCCGAGGAGAGGAGGAAAGGTGAGGGCCAGATCATGGCAGGAGAATAAGAGAGGGCTATTTTGTTTCATCCTCTGACTGATTAAAACAACTGAACTCTATCTTTTGACTTCTGCTTGATTTGTGTGGAAAACCCATGGCTGGATCATGAGACCATGGGACCCTGGGGCACAGAATTCATGTGGGCCCCCCTCCTTCCACCGTGCTCAAACCGAAAGAAATTATAAATATGTATACAAATGAAACTAGACAGGCTCTGTGTAGTTTTCAGTATTTTTTTTTTTTTTTGAGTAAATCCACTGAAAGAAATGAAAATAAGGAGACAGTTCCTTTCTGTTCCTTCTTACGACAATGAATGAAAAAAAAAAAAAAAAACATAATAGAAGAGACCTTAATTGTTTTTTTTTTTTGGTTTTGGTTTTTTTTTTGGCTAAAATCCTAAAAGTCCCCCTGTTTTACTCTTACAGGACAAACATTATAACAAACAGCGTCTGAGGGCCCCATAACCTAACACAGAAGAGTCATCTGAGCCTGCATATTGTTTAATGAGTCGACTTTGATTTTAAGATTTAACCCTCTGAACCCCAAGCAGTTTTGGGACGTTTTCTGCTCCCCTTACATTTTGGCTCACTGTGGGCTTGTTTTTCACTGCAACTACAAGTGCTGCACCTCTATGGAAACAGCACAGCTGTGGCTATCACCTGAAGCCATTCAAAAATGTCTTTCACACAGTATGAAAGAGTTATAGTGCCATAAATAATAAAAAAATAAAAAGGGCAAACTGATTTTTTTGGATAATTTATTTTACAAAAATCGAGAAAAACTGGAATAAGTGTACACAACATTTTTTCAGGTGCCCACAAGTGTCACTGATCCAGGAAAAAAAAAGTAGGGCTTCACATGATGTATTTTCTGAAATATTAACATTTTTCCAACCTGTATAAACTTAGGCGTTTTTACTGCCTGGTGCCCTTCCATATTACTACTGTTACCAACACACTGAAATTCAGTGAATTTTTGTAACGCGACTGTTGGGCTCACCTGAATCAATCAAGATGTCTCAGATCCGCTGAAGACCGCAGAATTTTCTGTTTTTTGAATGATCTGGATTGAGTAAACGACTATTTTTTGGCGAATTGTTGAATGAAGCATGTATAATAAAATTATTCGAATGAAAATCGCTTTTTTAGCCTTAGTTTCGTCCTTTTTTCTACCGCTAAACCGAAGTCGGACATGTTGCATTCAGGTACCGTCGGAAAATTCAAATTCCGACGAAAAAATAGGTTTTTAAAGCTTCCAGCTATGATAAACGGTTGAATTTTGGCGATTTTTTAAAAAATACATGTCTTTCCATCCCGCCCGCGGGTTTGGGGTTCAGGGGGTTAAACATCACCCCAATTTTAAGAGGCAAGGAATGATCAGGACCCCTTGTGGTCTGGGCCCTGTGTGTCTGGCCAGTGATGCTCCTCAGAGAGGACCTCCTTAGGAAAAGAAGAGGAACGATGGAGAGAGAAAGAGACACAGTAAAGGAGATAAAGGGTAATGGAACTAGAGAAAAAAGTGAGGGTGAGGATGGTGAGATGGACGAAAAGAGAGCAAATGGAGGACAGCAAGAAAGCGAGGTATAGATGGTCCAACAGAGAGAGGGAGAGGAGAAAGGGCCACAGGCAGAAGTGGTAGACAAGAGAAGATAGAAAAGAGAGAAAGACTGAGATGTAATGAGAGGAAAGAGGGAGACCATCAGAGGGAAAAGAGAGAGAAAAATGGAGACTGCAATGTGTATAAGAGCCTCTGATAAACAAGAAAGGTAAAAAAACAAAAACAGAGAGGCCAAAAGCAGACCAAAGCCAAATGGAAGCCACAGAAATAAAAAGCATTCAAGACGGCGAGTATGTGATTGATCTGTGCAGAGATCCAGACACAAGAGCTCCCCATCGATACCCCAGGGCTAGGTAATTGCATCTAAGGAAGACTAATTGCAGGCGGTGCGTTGGCAGTTTTAGATGCATTACTCCAGGACCGACTCCGGTGACAGCCCTCCATCAGATGCACCCAAACAGCTCGATTCGCCACCTCCCTGCACAGTTTAGGAATGTGCTTTGGGGTGAAAAGGGAGAAAATAGGCCACTTTAAAGTGGGGGGAACACAGACAGATTCAACCACTTTTTGCAGTGCGACAGGAGTGCTATCAAGGGCTTTCACCTGTGTACGGCCACCTTCAACCACAGTCTGACCTTCATCCTGAATAGAGGTGACAGAGAGGTGGCTAATCACTAGTTGTACAGTAAATGTCAATTTTCATGTCAGCTGGGGACTTTCGTCCAGGATTTTCTACCCTACGGTGGAGAAAGCCTGGGATCCTGAGTCTGGGATTAGGTTCCTAATAAACATGGATGAAAAACGAATAATCTCCCTGTTAACTTACACCATGTTTTACAACCCATGTGTCCCTCAGTAGAAATAAACAAGTCTTTTGGTGAGGTAAGTTTAAGTTTAAGTTTAAGTACACTTTATTAATCCCACAAGGGGAAATTCCAATTTAAGTTACATCCCGTCCAAGAGACACCAAAAGACATGACAAATACAGGGTTACAGGATCAGGAGAACTTCGGGTCAGCCACCTTGCGCAGCGCCCCTTACATTAGATGAGAAAGGAGGACATTAGGGAAGGAGAGGGGGGGAAAAAAGGTCAAATGTCAAACTGGGCTCCAAGGGGAGCACATCATGGCATTAGCAAAAAAACACACCCCAGCACAATGAGCACATACTAAACAACATGACTCAAGACATTGCACGTGTGGAAGGGGGGAGGGATTAGGGAAGGGGGAGATGTCCAGCACAGACGAGGGCCGTAAGGTAGCAGGAATTGGCATCTCAATAATGTTGTTGAAATGACATGGCTGAAACTGTTGGTGGTGGAAATGGACACAGAAGGCTGCTAGAGAGGGGAAGAAGTGCTGCAGGTCGGGAAGGTGCCACCTCGTATGAACACGCAACAATAGAGAGGAGAAGAAGTTCAGTTCTGGTAAAAATGCATTTCATGGTGTTTAAAGACACTATCTCCTTCCCTGTTGATACTAACCGGCAGCGCTGCTATAGTTTAGCTTTGTGTAACTGTGTTATAATGTGTCATCATCAATTAACTGTTATTTGTGTTTTCAGAGTTTGTATCTGGACAACCAAACATGTCCTTTAAGTCACTTTGCCAAAATACTAGATGTGATGTGACAGTTCTTGTATCGATAGTGGGTAGGTCATTGGGGTTATCAAGTTTGCTACTCCCCTCACAGATATTTTGTTGAGTTAGAGGACACTTGATATCTCCAGGAGGCTCAATAGTAACTTTGGAGAAGACACCATATCTGTCCTCCATCAAATCATCAAAGTTCTTATGTATCAAAGAGTGACACTTTAATGAAAGAGACCTGTTACATGCTGACCAGAAAACTACAGACTACTGTCATATTTCTGATATCACTCAAACAATATTTCAGTCCATCTTTCATTTTATTCTAGCTACATTTTACTCATGTCAGTTCCCCACTTCATGCCAGACTCCCTCCCTCCTTGCACTCCCTCCTGCTGTCTCCCAGATGTCCCTGTGGCACAGCCCCCTCCAGCGCAGAGTTCTCACACTGGGACTTTTAACTAACTACCACTTATCCCAGTGAATTACAGCCAATTAGCACTCTAAAAGAGACAAGACACATCGACCACAATTGGGCAGTCCTTGAAACTCTGGAGGTGGAGACTGGGTTGAGATCAGGAAGGTAAGGGTAATAGATGTTAATAGATCTGAGAGTGTATATGCATGACTGCACCTTCAGTGCCTTCCTCCCCCCCAAGGAGCAAAAAAGAAGTGCTTTATTTACTCTTTTATACCAACAGGCAAAAGACAGTCTAATGCTTCCTGCCAAACCACTCTGGCCTTATCTAACTACCCTTGACTGTTTTTTGCACCTCTGGACTCATCTATACATTTTTCCAACACTGTATTCTGATCTGTTGACACTTTTATATAATTATGTATTTAAGTTGTTATGAATGACACAACTCCTACCTACTACTACTGCTGCTGCTACTATTACTGCTACTACTGCTTTTAACAAAAATATAAAATGAAGTAAATTAACAGTAATTAAAGCACATTTCAGAAGATGTGCTTTCAGCTATTCATCTTTTATATGTTTGACATTTAAAAGAGGACACAGATGAGGCATGAATGGTAGCACGAAATGATCAGTAAAATCTTAAAAGTTCAGCCGATGGAGGGATACTAACACGCAGGTGATGCAGCCTTGTCCCTTAGTTCCAATTAACAGTCTTTCAGCTGCACTTTGAATGATTTGTTGAAAACTTACTGCTTTTTTCTGAGTTCCAAGGAGTTAAGAAATTAAGTCAGGAGGAAGAAACATCAGGAAGAAGGCATAAATATCTTTCTCATAATCAGAGGCAGATAGGAATCACTTGGATCTGGATATGCTGACTCCCTAGTTGCTTTTTTTTTTTTTTTTTTTTTTTAGCTGTGCATTCATGCTGTAAACACCCTGTTCCACCTAATCTAAAAGATGGGCTACGATCTGGTGACTGCACCTGCTCTTGGAGTAAACTAAAGTCACTATCATGTTCTTGGAACTACCTTAAAACGATGCACACTGTGTGCCATTGTGAATTTTCTGCTGGAAGCATCCATTTGAAAAAAGTTTACACTGTGGCCTTAAAGGGATGCACCTGCACAAACAATGTTTTGGGTAAACTGTGGTGTTCAAGCAATGCTCAGTTGGTATACTGAGAGGCTCAATGTGTGCCAAGAAAACATCCGTCACAGAAACCCACCAGGCAGCAGCCTGCACTGTTGATACCAGGGGGTTATTTCACCAAGCAGGACTGGAAAGTTAGCCAGATAAGTGTGAAAAAAAGATTATGGTAAATCCTGGTGATACTGTTGTGATTCAGCCATTCATGTTGATGGTTACTAATAATAATTTAATGACCCCATGGTTCAGGCCATTCTGATTCTGCTATCAGCATATTGCAAATGAAATTCAGGTTCATTGGATTTGGTAGTATTTTTCTGCTCTTCATCCTTCATCCTTCAGAGGTTTTGTTGATCACTGTAGCCATGGTAGCCTCATCTTCTTGTCCTTAGCTGACACAAGTTGAACCTGACATGGTCTTCTACTGTTTGACTGTTTGTATATGCTGAGATGCCCCTCTGTATTACTGTTGCATTTAGTGTCACATGCTTGGAGTCTTGCCAATCTATTTCTCTCATCAAAAGTGCTTTTGGCCTCGGGGTAGCCACTGAATGGATGTTTCATTGCATTTTATTTTTTGCACCGGTCTCAGTAAAGTCTGGACACTGGATAATGCAGACTTCTCAGGAGGAGGAGGCTTTTTATGAGATGCTGGAACTGGCTGGTAATGAACATACAACATTCAGAGAGGCTTAAATCATCTGTTTTGCCCACTCTAATCCTTAGTCAAACAGTAATTGAGGCTCTCAAACCTGTCTGCTGCACATACTGAGTCATAATCGAATGACTTGATGTCTGAAGGAGCATGTTTGTGTAGATGCAGAGGTGTACTTAATAAAGTGGCCACATATTGTATTTTATCTGAATCTGCAAGGAGGATAAATCGAGTGGTGCACCACACACATCTACATGTCTAGACACTTTCTGCACATCTGTGCATGGCATCAGTAGACAAATGTAATGTACTAATGTAAATACAATACATATTTGCTTGTTACTTTTATTAGCTACATTAATTCATTTTTTTAATATTCCCCTATTGTTTTCATTGTTATATTGTGTGAATATGTTAATATTTAAAGCATTTATTTTGTATAGAATATAATATTCTATATTTTGCTATATTTGTCATACAATATACATTCTCCCGTCATTATTTTCTTTGTCTCTTCATCCTCGTAATTGCCCAATAACTCATATTTTTAATTCATACATTCTACCTAATAGATTTTAACACTGAAAAGGTTTATCTTCTATTTTGCTCAGTCCTATTGCTGTTTGATACTGCAGCAATACAGTGACCACACAGGGATCATTAAAGTTTCATCTCATCTTCTCTTACACTCTATATGAGCCTTGACAGTATTTGTAAATCTGTTTGTAGTTTGGAAATGTGCAGCTGCACGTGTCTGAGTCATTGAATTGCCATGGACATGTCCAACTCAATTATTAATTTTACCCTTCCCCTGATCCACATCATGTTCTAGTCTCACATCAGATCTGACAGAAGAACTGAGCACAGGTCGGATTGTAGGCCCACCCACAGTCAAAGTCATCCAACTAGTTTCTTGTGGAGTTTGGATTGTACATGTGCATTTATGCCATTTTACACCATTTAACAACTTTAAATATACAATATACAAATAGTTTGCGTATGAGTGTCAGTGTTCATCTAGGGAATAAGTTTAACTACTCAGTTGTGTTCATGTGTCTATTTGTATTAGTGCACCAGTTATAATAGCAACATGACACAAATGCATTTATAAAACTGCCAGCTATCATCTTTTTCAAAATAGTAGCAGTATGCTCATGGATTTAACTTTTAGTTTAACTTTCTGTTTTGTCTTTTTTGTTGTTGTTTGTTTGTTTTTTAAGATGATTTACAATAGGGGGACAAAGGGATTTGCAGCTTGTCACAAAAATATCAAAAGCTCACCGTAAACATACTTTTAGCTGTGTGCCTTGTTTCACAAAAAATAAGGCGGGTAGGAGCTGGCAGTCCTCATTTGTTTGAAGTAATTATTCTACAGTAATGTCTCAAAATGAATGTGTTAACGAAATATTGAAGTTAAGTCAAAGTCTGACTGAGACCCAATGTGCCTGTGGCAATACTGTATTTCGATCTAACAAGCCCTTCCTTACAAAATAGCTGAAACATAAGCACGACATTCTCTGTAATTAAAAAAAAAACAAAAACAACAACTATTGAAAAAGCATTTGTAGGTATGCCTGTGCTTCTAAGTATCAAAGTGCATTGTTGAATCACATCCACACAAAGACCAATATTTATTGTGTGATGTATTTTTCCACACACACACACACACACACACACACACACACACACACACACACACACACACACAGGAGGAGCTGAGCTACATTAAAAGGCTGCTCTATGTTTCTGAGGATTAGAGCACCAGATGTGATGAGTAGATGTTTTAATGAATTCACAGCTCCTCAGCTGGAGAAAAGCACACATACAGCACAAGAGATAAATCTGCCCAGAGACCACTAGGCAAACATTAAACCTCTGTGTCTGTTTGTGTAAATGTGTGTGTGTGTGTGTGTGTGTGTGTGTAGGAGAAGCATCCACAGAGCACAGTGAGCAGTTTGAGCTATGAAGTTATTGGTCTGCTTGGGAATCCTCCAGTGGCTTAATAGCCTTGTCAGATTTGTCATCCACAGATAGCCTTAACGTCCTCATGAGATGGCCCCACCAGACACAACAGCACCAGGAGCAGTCAGTCAGTGCAGGCACACACACAGGCATGCACAAGCACACACACACACACACACACACACACACACACACACACACACACACACATGCAGAAACATACACACAGAAACATGCAGTTCTATCTCACACAGGCATATTCCTCTAGCATACTTTATGGGAATAGCCTCTCTCCAATCATATCAACGACCCCGTGAGCTGAACATTTGCATGTACAAGCTCAAACAATCACATGCATGTCTTAATGCACCTTCAAGATCTTTGTAAAAGAATAAGCTCTAACGGCATTCTTCATCCTTCATCCACTCTTGAATCCCCTTGTCCATAGGAAAGATGGACAGTATCAAAACAAAGCAACTGAAGGAGTTCCCCTCTTTTCCCGGCCTCGTTGCCGCAGAGGAGTGTGTCAGGACACGCATGTGATCAGTCCAGCTTGCACATGCAAATGCTGAAACATTGTAAAAAGGGTCATTGACACAATTAGAGAGAGGCTATTCCCACAGAGTCCAGTAGAGGGCTATGTCTGTGCTATGGTAGAACTATGGTTACATTATCGTAACCTTTGATACTGCCATATTCTCATCTCTGGGTGCTATGACTGCCTCCCAGATTACACATATATGCAAGTAAGGGGGTTGGAGACTCTTATTTGCCCACAATTATGAATGTGAGTGTGTGACTACCTGTGATGGACTGCCAACCTTTTCAAAGCTCTTCTCTGCCTTTAACCCAAAATATCCTACCCAGGCTCCTGTCACCCACAACCCTAGAGAGCATTAAGTGGGCAAAGAAAATGAATAAATGAATGAACAACTAGCCAGGTTACCACTATAGAACCAATGTGGATGTGCATAGTTAGAGGACCCTAAACCCTGCACATAGTGGACCCTGCACTCCGGCAGGGTCCACGTGTCCTGCTCTGGTGTCCTTGAACTGGAAACAGTGAATCTCTGCTTTAAGTTGCTCTGGATAAGAGTCAGATAATAAAATGTAAATGTAATCAGCAATACAGGGCAATGCAGGGTTTTCTTTTTGGCTACAGTGGATATATTGCCCATTGTAACAGTGAGTAAGTAACAGTGAAGAAGCCTGATCTAATGGGTTTTCATTTCAGACGTCATGGCGGTAAAGACTGGGATATTTTAAAGATCATGCAGATTTGTCCCATGACCTCAACACAACATTTGTGACATTTTTACATCTTGTTTGCAACAAAGTTGATTTGTCAGACAACCTATAATTTCCAATAAAATAACTGTGCTTCTGACCCACAAGGAAAGATAAAATAATGTAAAAATCGCATAAAGTATAATAACTGTATTTTTGCAGTATAATGTGCAAAGATTTTTTAATAGGTGCAGTGTTACCAAAGAAAATATAAACTGGCTGCAGTTGGCCCTGCTAAAACTATTCCACCCAGCATGCACTGCACACATCCTCCCATGGGGATAGTAAAGAGGTGATTATTTTACAGCCGGTACTTTACAACATGCAAGGTACTGTCGCTTACTTAGATTGTTAAACAACATCAATCAAGTGAAAATGTTTTACAGAAGCAATCCCGTTCTTTTACAGCTTGTGCAGCGAGGTACTGAGACACAAAATGCATTGTAAAGGTGTCTGTGTGTTTTATACGCATACAACTCTACTACAGAATTATATAGATTTGAGTTGATAATTGACAAAACTTTGCTTTACATAAGAAAGGTTAAAAATGTATTTAAGTTTATTCACATAAATTAATAGCACTGGTAATCATCCTTCATTCATGTACTGCAGTTAATCCTATTGTAGCCTGGAACAGCACATGGTCCTTTGAAGCTGAATTTAGGATAAAATGGACCAGTACAGATAGATAGCCAATGTTTGCTTCTAATTGCACCAGTGTGATTCCATGAGAGCTCCAGCTGGTTTGGCATACAGTGAAGATCCGTCTGGTTTATTATCAGCAATCATTCACATATGACAGATGGGCCAGTAGATTTAATTGGCTTTTAGTGGGGTCAGGGCAAGGCCACAATATACTTAGCATAGCCTGCTCTTGTCTTGATGCTAAATCATTTCTGCCTCTTCCGTTGTACCTCTCACTCTGGCTAACTTCCAAACAAGGATATGGACAATGACTGATATGTGTGGCTAAAAATACACACACTATGACCAACAGTAGATGTGAGTGTTATGGCACTTTTCCATTACATAGTATAGGCTCTACTCACCTCATCTCTACCTGCTTTACTTTTCTAGATTTCGTTTTCCGTTGTGGACAGTACCTCCTCACTTCAAAGCCCTGCTGGTAGCTTGTGGGTGTGTTGAGTAGTTTTTCCTCCCTTCTTTACCAGAGACCCGCACAAGTGTTTTACTTATTTAAAAAAAAAAAAAAAAAAAAAAAAAAATCAACAAGACCAGCCCAAAATGTTTGCTACACATACACAATATCAGTGTATTTAAGAGATGTGCTGATTTATTCATTTATTTATTTTACACTGACAAATTTTCAAGTATGACACAAGTTTTGTAAGTTTCACAGTAACTGGCAGGGCTTCGCTGTTCAATTTATCTCTGACCAGTTGAGGCTCTGCAGCATTTCATGCCACCTTTTAGTATCTGCATCTTTTCGTATCTGCTCAGCTTGCTTGGAACCTCTTATGGGAAACCAGAAAAGTGGGTAGAGCAGATGCCATGTAATGGAAAAGGGGTATTAGTGTTACACTACAGCTGTTTAGATAACAAAGGAGCCCTGGGCTAAAGTTCGAGGAGTGGCCAACACTCCTACCACACAGACAACCATACAGACACAGGAGGATCAGACAATTCTGGTCTATTGTAGAAAAAAATGGATATTCATGAATTGGTTCTTCTTGAGAAAGCGGGCTGCACCCGCTGGTCAACGGGGTGTTCAAGAGTTCAGCAACTCTGTGTAACCATAATCCTGACCTTTGCCTAAACTTAACCCCACTTTTAGCTTTACCACAATCCAAACCTGACCCTATTTCTATCTACAACTCCAACATTTAGATTAAACCTGACATGGACAATTGATGTTTAAGGATTACTTTTAAAGTGACACAATTTTCACACACTTTTCAAACTCAGTAGATGTTTTAGTAACACATAATAGTAATTATTAATACATAACTGAGTACCAGCATTGGATCATCTACAGTATGTAGTGTGATTATCATTTCAAACACTATGCAACTATGCTGTATAGATTACAATATATATCACATAGTGTTTGTGTGTTCGTGTACACGTGCACAGAAATGCATAGGTGTGAAATGTGCAATGCATGCAAACTCATGTTGCTGTATGTATTCATAGTATAGAGTATTTGCATACATATGAACACGTGACATATCCACCCTTAAACCCACTTGCCGAGCTCCAAGTGCTGAGTTGAATATTAAAACACACTCGGGCTTCTGGCTCCATTCACAAGATTTATCACCATTCCCCCTTCTCTCTCACACTCTCTCACTGCGATCTTGTGCTCTCGCAGGAAATCATGTCTCGCCTATTTTACATTCGCACTCCATTCGCTCTCACTTCCATTGCCCCCACACTCCATCTTTCTCTTCCTTGACTTCCCATCTTCACCCTGTTCCCTCTTAATTAATCTCGTCACCTCTCTGTCGTTCTCTCACTCTGTTTCCCTCTCTATTCTTTTCAATGGGTCCTCTCCTCTGAACTGGGAGTCATTTGTCTATTTGTGGAAGGCACATTTTTCACTCTGCTGAAAGCAGACAAACCTGGGGCCTCACTTACAGATAGGCAATTGCGATCAAGCCTGATTGGGTCAATGAGCATGTGCACAACTTTATATCAAATTATTATTTCATAAGTGCTGAAGTTGTGTATGAAAAGTTGCATGTCATGCTCAATGCAGGTTCCAGACTGGCATGGCCAATTTTACAGCCAAACTCCTGCTCTAATTTTATTCTTTTACAGACACGAGTTTTGGGCACAGACAAGCATAACATTGTCCAAGATGAGTCATTCTTAAGCTTGTTTTTCTCCATTTTCTTTGGCATATTTAGCAAACAATAAGCAGTGTATTTTTTTCCAGTTTTCTAATTAGAGCATACAATAAACAACAACCAAAATTCGTTATCTGGGTAATTACAACCAACAATAAGTCCATTATTTAGTGGAGATGATGATTTAAGATTTGGATACCCACATAGATTGGTTTACTGCCAGAAACTGTGTACAATGACTTGCTTTGCTTAAATAAACTGGACTAGCAAAAACATATCTCTTTTGTTATTATTTTTTGCTTACTTTATGGCATTTCTGCTTTAATACAGACCAGTGGAGAAAGACATGGAAAAGACAAGAGAGTGGGAAATGATACTCAATAAATGTCCCAGGCTGGACTCAAACCCAGGACAGCTACATGGTATACTAGGCTCTTTATGGTCCTCATCATTAGCCTGAATCACTGATAAATGATAGTCACTAGGACTGCTTGGTAGATTGGTCAATCTGCCTTTGGAGGAGGGGTTTAGCCAAATATTTAATCAAGGGATTGATCTGTGCTGAAATTGTAGCACACAAAACAATTATTATAGAAAAAAACTTGAGTGTGATGAGATCATAATCTTACAAATCCAAAGATCATCTGACATCATGTCCACACCTTGTAGATCTTGTCCATGTTTGCCTTCCACCTACACTAACATGGTGTATCAACCGTCAAAATGGATATTTTAAAATATGCCCTCCGAGTTGATAAATTTTAGTACACCAGTCTAGTGCTGTAACGTGAATAATGGTCAATTTTGAAAATGCTTATGTGTAATTTTTATGCAATCACATTCAGCCAACATGCAAAATCACTTGTACTTGTTAGTTACTTCTGAAAGCTGTTCAGCTTCATTGTCTGTTCAAGAGTCTGGCACACAGCCTATCATCATCTTTGCACTGGACACACAAATATGAAATCTTCTCATCTGGCTATGAATAAGGTAGACAAAAGGTGAATTTCCCTACCAACTGTTTGATCTCATCTATTTGAAAACTTTTGTAATCCTCCTTCTCCTTGCCTAATGCTAAAAAAGGATAATCTCTTTAAGCTTTCCTACTGTATGTGCTATGCCTGTGGATGAATGTTCATCTGGTAAATATGTGAACATGGATATCTCTGTTTTTTCAGGGGCTGAGGGCATAGGTCTTTATTGTTTTGCTTTGTGATGTCTTCACTCAGCCGTGGAATTGCTACAGCTTCTCCTCGAGTGAACAAGCGGCTCTGTATTTTATTCAATACTATAAAAATAAATTGTACTCCAAAAGTAGTCAAAAAATGTATTTTTAACTTAGTTTCACCACCAGAAGTAGTGTATGTAAGTGTACTTGACTGTCCTCACCACAAGCAAATCAGCCGCACAGGTTAACAGCTGTCAGTGCCTCTGTCTCATTGGTTTTGACTCTTTCACTGCCTGCTCATCTTTGTCAGTCAGCGACATGGAAAGAGGGGCAAAACAGAAACTCATGAAGAGAAAGACAGGGAGAGAGTAAGAGTGATACAATGCTGGTATAGCCAAGTGTGCACACGCATGCATTAAGTCATATTTTTGCCTCAAACATATGGAGAAGCTGTATAATTTCTCAGACATTTCTCTTTTTTCTTTTTTTTTCAAAGTCATTGGCATCTCTAATTGATGAACCACACCTCTTCTTGTAATGTCTATCAAGGTTGGAGGCAGTTTTGGAGGCATCTTGATTGTGCTTCCATGCTGAATATTTTAAAACGCTTGTGATATTCTTAGGTTTCCATTTGTAGTCTGCCCTCTTCAATTCAGAATACAGGTTTTATGTTCAAGAGAAAGCACTCATGTTTGTGGTCATTGTCATGTTGAAAGGCTCACTGTGGCCAAGTCTCAATCTCCTGGCAGAGCCAACCAGGATTTTGGATAAAATATTCTGGTACTTAGCAAAACTCATTATGCCACTGATCTGCCACTGGCAGGAAAAGAGCCACAAAGCACGAATGATCCACCACCATACTGTTGCTATCTGGTGCTTTTTCTTGCATGCACTAATCGTTCGTCACCAAATGTGCTGATAGTTCAATTACAGTCTCATCTGACAACAACACACAGTTCGAGCTGCAGCTCCAATAATGGAGGTGACATCTGCAACCTCAAGATTTCAATAAAATGTGCAGATCTGAATCAGTGATGTTTGGGTTCTTCTTTACAACCCTCACCATCTTTCTCAAGATGCATGGGGGGAAATATGTACACGTTTTCTTCCTGATATATCTGCAACTATCTGAAACTTTTTGATTATTGTGCATTAGTGGCATTTGCAACAGTTAACCTGTTACCTCATTTTTTTTTAGGTAAACAATCATCTGTCTTTTCACAAGGTGGATGGATGACAGGAAATAGTGAAAAGCAGCAATACAGCTTTACGGGGATGAGGTCAATTAAAGGAAAAAATGATTTTATGTCAGACACTGCTTTGCTTTGTTGGTTTTTGTTTAGGGGTGACAATACTTTTTGTATCTCAGAAGATAAATGTATTCCTCAAAAAATAATTATTAAATCTATATTTTTTAATTTAAGTGAAAATTAGTTCTTTCTTAAAAGTAAAATTTAAAAGTAATTTCATTTTATTGTTTATTTTATGATATTTTTCCTCATGTTCATTAAGAGTGCCAGTAATTCTGCTCAGTAGAAATGGCAGTAGATCATAACAGTAATAGATCATGTGGGATTGTTATAATCCTGTGTCTGTATCTGCCTCACCTCACTGAGCAAAGAGTGGTGAGGTCAGATTGTGAGGAGCAGGTCGACGATAGTGGAGAAGCACTGAAAGGAGTATCGGAATAAAATGACTGCAACAAAGAAAAGGGTTGAGTGAGAGCCGAGGCAAGTGAAAGAGAATAGATAAGGAGAGAGTAGAGGAATGGGAGAGAAAGAAAGAAGTGATGATTGAGACAGATAAGAGAGAAAAAGAGCAGCTGGGAGAGATGAAAGGAAGAAGGAGAGAGAAAGTGAAAGGGAAGACGAGAGACAAGTAGAGAGAACGTGAGATAAAAGTCAGAGAAAGGTAAACAGCTGTTTTTTTTTTTTTTTTGACACTTGGAAAAAAAAATAAAACGTAAGAAAAACAGGCCTCATTATAACTCTTATTGTCCTCTGGGCTGCCTTGGAAATTTTAGAAGCAGTCTTTACCTGTTTACCTTCTCGCCTCTGCCTCTCTCGAACTCTCTGTCTCCTGTCTGACAGCTTGGTGAGGGGAAGACAATGCTCCTATAATTGTCTCTGTCTGTTTTTCTCTCACTCTCTTTTCTATCTGACACCCTCTGGCAAACTGTAGGAGATCCAATTAACAGAGAGGAATCAATAGCAGTACATTTTCTCACAATGGCTAACAATGTCCAGCAGGGGATGATGAGCACATTGATATGTACAGACCATACACACACACACACAAACAAATAAATACAAGGCGGCGGTAAGTGTACAGAAGTCATCCATTACATAGACATGTTGTTCTGCTTCTATCTATTTATGAGTCCATGAAGCAGTCTGTCTATCTGTCCAGCCTGCTATCTCGCTCTCTGTCGGTCTTCCTCTAATGTTGTCCGTGGGCGATTTCCTTTCTTTGTGACAATATATGCATATCACCATATGGCCTGCAATCACACAGAAACAAATTGGTTGTGTGAAAAATGGTGAGATCTATAGTTGTTAGAACAATGGCTTTACATTGTTGATTGTGATGGCTTCCACACTCCCACTGTTGCAAGCCAACTGCGCCTCAGTTGTATGTACATAAATAGAAGTGCAAGCACAAAACTCTGGCAGGTTGTACGAGAGAGTTTTTGCTGTACATTATGAAGTAATGTAGCTGCATTAATGTCATTGCTTCAACATGAAAAACATGTATGCCACTGACAGCTTTGGTTTGGTTTTTCCTTTTGTTTTTGTCTTGGCTGAAGTTAATGTTGACATGATCTTTGGCTCTGTCTAACTATCTATCCATCTATTTGTTTGTTATGTTGCGTTTTTTGAGTTAGAGTCCTTGAAGGAACTTCCACAGCTTGCCACCTGTTAACCCACCTACTTACCTTCCTGTGCTGTGAACCGGACACAACTACATTAATATGCTGGTGGTTAACAGGGCACTCTCCTTCTAGGCTACCTACATACTATAACCCTGACATGCTTCCCAAGTTTAAAATAACACCGGGCTAGGTCTCAGACGACACACTTCCTTATTTAGTGCTCCACTTTCATCTCCCTGGCTATATATGTGTGTGTGTGTGTGTGTGTGTGTGTGGGTGTGTGTGTGTGTGGTGGCCCAGTATTAACACCCCTAAACTAATCTAAAAACACTTCCAAAGTTTTTAAACTATTTATTTATGACTTTTTCTTTTTTTGAAAGGCGGCACAGAGAGAGACAGAGAGAGATAGAGAGCAAGGTGGGATGCATACAGTCGTTCCAGACTGGAACCCAAATAAGTACAAGGCACCTTGGTCCTTTTCTTCACAGGACTTTCCTCACTTCCTTCTCATAATGCGGTTCTTCTCATGATGGCTTGGGTTGCTCGATAGCTTATCAAGAAGTGAACATCACATCTTGTATCATTTGATATTTTTTTATGGTATCTAGCCTCATCTTTTACAGAAAGTGTATCATGGCCTAACAGTGCAATAGGATTATTTTGTGCAGGAATGGGCTCTGATTTATGTGTTATGATCTAGCTGTGTGAATCTGGTGTGAACTAAATTGCTGTTTATTTTTGCATACTAAATTCCTTTGTAGAGTGGGGTCAGAATAAAGGGATTCTGAAGTTTGCCTTGGCTAAATGAAGACTGAATACCCCTGAAAGCACTTTCTGTCACCCATTACAGAAGTAGGTTACACAGCAGCCTTCACAGCTGTGTAATTGCAAACAGCAGTTTGCCGTTCAAACAGATACATATCACATTCCAGAGTGCAACTGGGCCAACCAAAACCAAAAAAAGAAAGAAAGAAAGAAACACCATATTGTTGTTACAGCACCATTTCACCACTCAGTAAAATTTCTTTTTTCAGACAACCACGCAAACATATGTGCACACACACACACACACACACACACACACACACACACACTCACATGTACACACCATGGAACAAACGTCAGACACCAGCAGACACGGGACAATGAAGATGGGTCAAAAGGGCCAGATGAGCAAACAAACAAGAAAATAACTGTTATTTGGCTGCTCACACAGCACCATTACAACACGGCTTACACTAAGGCATCAAACACTGACTGAGCCTCACAGTATACAGTCTAACTGAGGCACACAAAGTCATTAAGTATCAACTGAGGCCCTGATCTATTAAACTGCAGTAGCATGATGGTGTTTTACACTCATGAAATGGAAAGATTTGCATGTCTAACTGGGGGAGCAGGGGTGCAGACTTTGCACTTTTATCCTGATTAATATGTATTTTGAGGTGCGACAGTTATAGACTTCAAAATTAGAGGAGATTAGGTAACCATGTGATTCGTTAAGCCACAAAGTGCTATTTTGCACACAGCATTTCTCCCTGGTAAAAGCTATGTCTAAACTTCTCAGCCCGTATCAAATCAACCAGTTGTTATATATTGCATCCCTGACACTGAACGTTTCAGTGCATGGAGGGAGAGGACAGACAAGGGTATGGGTGGGAAGGATTTACATGAACAGGAAAGATGACCAGACCATGGAAAGGGGAGTGTGGATTCTATTTTTTTTTTTTTTTTTTTTTTTTCACACAACATGGTTTTGTCAATTATCTAAAATTACAGTTTCATGCATAGATATTTATTGTGACAGCAGGGTGTCTTAGTGAGAAAGAAGAAAGTTGTTCAACTACAAAAGGCAAATTTATCTTTAGGAATTAAAATAATACATAAAGTATCACACTGCTATTTACCATAATTTTTTTTTTTGTTTGTTTGTTTTTTTTTTTTTTTTTTTTTTTTTTTTTTTACATTGTACCATAGTCTACACGAAACATATCTGCCAGCTGGCTAGGATTTATTCTATAGCATTATTTGAAGGTATTTCAGGGCTAATTAAATATAGCACACATTTAAAACTCCAGTCCATGTTCCATTTACATTTGCCATGAAAAACATTTGGACTGTCTAAGTGCTAAACAGCTGTGGAACTCTTTCCAAACTGTACTTTCACGTATGGTTTCAACGAAGGTAGCTTCTCAGCTGACATCTTCTATTATTAACAACCACATCTTAGAGAGATCTTAATCAGGTTTCACACCACTCTCCACCACGAGTGCTGACCTCTTTAAAGTGACAAATGATGCCCACCTCGCTGCTGATGCTATTGAGTGTTCTATTTTAATCATTTTATTAATAATCTCACTGCAGCATTAGATCATGCCATTCAGCACCTCAAACAGTGGGTGTGAATTATATTACCAGGAACTAAGATCTTGCAAATAGATGAACACATAATCCTCTCCAGTATATTTTGAATGTGGTGTCCCCCAGGGGTTGATTTTAGGTGCCATGCTGTTTTCATTACACATCATTTGTAAACATGTTTATCATTCCATTCTCCAAGTTTAAGATTTGACTTATTATATTTAAGGCTTTGCTTCATAGCAGACATGCAGCTAAAGATCCTCATGCAAGGTACTTCTTTGAATTTAAAGGTGACCGTGCTTTTGACGTCAGGGCCCCTTAGCTTTGGAATGACCTGGCTGTGGAGATCAGACCTGCAGAATCAGGAACTCCTTTGAAATCACCTTTTAAAACCCATTTTCATAGACTTGCTTCCATGAGATGTCTTATTTATTTATTTATTTATTTATTTCTCATGTTTTTTTTATTCTTTTAAATGTAGTTATTTATTTACTTATATTTTTATTGTTTTTCAAATGCCTTTTTAACTCTTTACCGTCTTAATATTTGAACATCCCCCTGATTTCTCTCTACTGTGTTTTTGCATCTTTATGTGCTTGCCTTGAAAAGGCAACACATCTTATTTGTGTTCTTGTTTTAACTTCATCTTGATTTTGCCTTAATTGCGTATTGCTGCTGTTTGGCTTTGCTGGGGGTTTCTGTGCTTTCTGAGTATTCTGCTTTTGCTGTGTTTGTCAAAAACTCTGTTTTTAAAGGTGCTATATTAGAAAAGTTAATAATAATAGTAATTATTATTATTTTTATTATTATTACTATTATTATTATTATTATTATTATTATTATTATTGCGGTCTCTCTCTCTCTCTCTTTCGCTTTCTCTCTCTCTCAGAGAATACTGAACATGATCAATTTTAAAGACAGAGATCAAGGGCTCTGTCCCAGGAGATGTAATATGGGGATCGAAATATCATAACACTCATGAAAAATACATACTGAATATGGAGTGTACACAGACACAAACACACAGACACACACACACACACACACACACACACTGCCTGCTGCTTCAAATCACTCATCTCAAATCCTTACGCAGGGTGCTGATGCACAAAATCAACATGAGAAGATTGTCCTAATGAAGCCTCATTCTTTCTTTGATCGTCTCTCTCTCTCTCTCTCTCTCTCTCTCTCTCTCTCTATATATATATATATATATATATGTGTGTGTGTGTGTGTGTGTGTGTGTGTGTATGTATGTATGTACATTCCTTGCCTCAATCAGTTAATCACTGACTGACTACTGACTTTAACTCATTTTTTTCTTGAGCTGAACTGCTATTGGTGTTGCTCAGCGTTTGCCTCTGGATTAGGCTTTTGCAAGCACTGATTACAACTCTAGATAGGTCAGCTTACGCAACATATATGGCTCGCTGCATATGGGGGATGTGTCTTTTCTCTTTCTTTCTCTATCCTACTCCCCCACTGTTCTTTTTTTCTCTCCGTGTCTCCCTCCAGTTCTCCTATTTTCTCCCACTCCATTGGTTTGACACAATCATGGATTTATGACCAAATTGCACTTAGTTGCCTTAAAGGCCTCATGCCTGAGAATCACATTTTCCAATCTCATTGTTAACTCTCAGTGTTGCTGAAATTTGGTATATACCAGTTGAGAAAATATCCTTCTAACTGTGGAATTAAAGGTTTTTGAGATCCAGTCTATTTCCTGGGTTAAATTATGTCAAATGCACCCAGACTGAGGCTCCCCTGTAGTCAGACAGCAGCCAACTGGGTGCCTGTTGAACTAGCCAAAAGCACAGTGCGTGGTTTAAACACTGGCTATTTGTTCCTCAAAGATATAAATCTCTGTGGATGACACAATACCAGGGAGGAATCAGGTTCTTAATCACCCTAAAAGCATCCATGCTGCCTATTTTCAGAGAGAGGCCTGCAGCATCTGGCATTAAAAAACACTTGATTAAACTGATGTTGACTAAATTTGATCTTTTGGACCAATAAGTCACAGTCGCCGAGGTAAGTGACTGGGGGTAAGGGAAAAAGAAGAAAAGGACATTAATCCATAGCTAGAGCATTCCAAATTTTCATTGATGCCAACCTTTGGTGTGAATAATATATAAATCAATGGAATGAACATGGAAACGCCTACTGTATCCTACTAGAGCCACACTCTTTGAACTTTGCCAGCACAGACATTCAGTTCCTTTATTGTAGGTATTTTAGTTGTTTTGTCTGGCAGGCCACATCTCAATCTGTATGAAGCCTGACATTTTTCACTGGACATCACTGGTAGAGAGAGGCTAGACAGCTAGATAGCAAGAAAGCTCGCTCTGCACCATTTTCTTCTGCATGGTGATTAAAGGTGGCCCGCCCTGCCAGGGTTGCATTGAACAGACTGTTGAATTTTCCATGACTTTCTCTTCATGTGTGAAAGAATGAAACATGCCTGGGATATTCTTGCCCTGGCATTTTTTCACATCAGTGGTGGTTGCCATTAGCCTCATAAAACATGGAATATGATATGCTGGCTGTTTTGATAATTCCACTTGCTGATCGTCCAGTGAGTTGAGCAGTGTTTGCACGCTGGAGAGAAAAGGAGGGAGAAGAAAAGCAGCAGAGACTGCCTTGGTAGATGTTGACAGCAATGTAGGCCGCAGTTATTTACAATGTCTCATTTCTCTCTAACAGGAACATATTGTTAGTCGTTAAAGGCAACTGGACAAAATGGGCAATCAGCAAGGGATTTGGTCTGTGTGCGGGTGAGGGAGTACGGCAGAGACAAAGACAGGAGGCAGAAGAGACAGTGCGCTTAATGTTGAAAACGCTTGGCTTGTGCTTCCTATTTGCTGTGGAAATTTTTCATTTTTCATTTTCACTATTTTCACTGTTGATTAAATGAAAACAATGATTTAGCACTAATTCTTTTGTATATGAATAAGATAAATTATGAACACTAACAAAAAAATCACTCCTCACATTAGAAATATCTCTGTATAGGCTTGCAGAAAAGTCCTTTGGATCATAGGTATAGGTGTGACTATATGTGATGCATCCTTTTTACAATTAACACATTATTGGCAAGTTAACATCTGGGATCTGTGTCTGTTTGAGATCCTTACCCAGCCTTCACACTGCAAGCAACTTGGATGATGTGTCTGTGGTGACATTTCCATGACAAAACTGGCATGAATAAGTGAGAACTTGTGCGCAAGCAAGAGGACTACCCACGCAAAGAAATGGCACTGCCACATGTGTGAGTACTTTCAGCAAGCTCAGTGAAACTTCTTGTGTGAGGAGGAACTCTTGCAAGCCACTCTGCAGTTTGCAAGCAGAAAGCCATGTTTTAGTGCACACAACCTGAAAGAGCATGCAAAGTTCATTCCCCACACACAATTAGTCAGTGTGCCCTCTAAAACATGTTGCTGTGCTCATTGGTTTTAGTTCATTGGTTTTGACTGGGTCGAGCATAGAGTTTCAGAATTCGGTCTGTCAATTCCATTGGTTATTGAGTCCCCACCCTAGTCCAAAACTGTGTTTGAGATTGGCTATTAAAATAAAGAAAATTGTTGTCTCAAGGACTCATGTACTTGCGACCTTTCATACAGCTATATTGTTTTAATAAGTTAACATAGCTGTCTAGCATTAATCAAAACTAATGATTAAAAAAACTAAAATAAAATGACTTGAGAGCCCACCGTGAGTCCTCTAAGCAGTGCTTTTGAAATGTTTATTCCTGTCATCTCTCAAATAAAAGCTGTAAAGAATGAGGAGCTTTGAATTGCTGTAATCAACATCTCATCTATTTTGCCTTTGCCAGGCAGAAGTATTGTTCAGGACTTAAAATCAAGGACGCTCAAAAATATGAAAGTTAATGACTGTGAACAGTTCAGCTACAGTCAACTTCTCCAGGCTGATAAGCTTCGCTGCGTGTCCACACACTGGCAGTGCTTCTCTGGTCACTTAGTTCTATAGGAAATGAATGGTGCTCTGGCTTTATTGTGCTGCTCATAGTGTTAATGTGAGGCGGCCGCTGAGGTGTTTGTGTGTTGTTTTTCAATGCTGCAGCCTTAGATTCTGGAATATGAAACATGTTGCCCAATCATCCCATACGATGAAGCTAATTCATATCTAATGACCAAGAGGAAGCTCAGGTTCCAATAATGTTGCCCAATTCACATCCTCTTTTGAATTAAATGAAAGCTGCATTGCATAATATGGAAAAACATGTAGTGATACTTCAAAGTGGCATGTATGCAAAACTGAAACATTTCAGCCTTCTTTAAATAATTGGTGTTGATTAATTTAATCGTTGGTTTGACAGTAAGTATACATAACACATTAGTATTTAATATTCTTTCTTCTCTCGTTCTCACTTCTCTCACTTCCTCAGTAGACTAGGAAATCATCTTTTGTTCTGGTGGAGAGCTGTTATGTGAATGGCAGTGCAGATTAGCTTGGATAAAATGAGTCTTGTACAACCTTGTACACTTATTGCGCTCTCTCTTTCTCTCTCTCTCTCAGGCTTGCTCTCTCACTCTCAAATTCAAATGGTATTCATTTGTATGGCATGAACAACAAGACCCACTCTATCACATTCATGATGTCTCATCATGCTTTGTCAACCCTTCTCTGCCCTCGTGTCTTATTTTCTCTTCTCCTCTCAAAACATCTCTATTCACCTCCTTGCTCTGTCTTGCTCTCTTATTTCTTCTTCCATGCGGTCCTTTCTTCTCATCTCTCCTCTCTCAACCTCTCCTCTTCTCTCTTTGTCAATGCATCCTTGTCTATATCATGTCTTTGTGTGGTACAGAAGTCGACATTTTAGAGGACAACGATTTATGTTTTGTGTCCTGAGGCAACCAGCGCCTGTGATATCAAAAATAAACTTACCTGACCAGAGCTATCAATGACCTATCTATCTATCTGGACTTACACTTATTTTATATGTGATTCACTGTTTTCTCAGAGCTGCCTCACACTGCCTGTTGTGTCTGCTGTTGTCTCCTCTTCCTCCCATTGTCTGAGATGTCTTCTGCACTCTCTCATACATAATAGTAAAAACAGAATAAATAACACAGAAGTGGAAGCACTGCCAATCTTTAATGCCCGGTTGAGCACAAAGGGTGTGGTGCATTTTTTTCCTTGTCATAATGGAAGCAGGGAAACTCCAGTGGCCAGGTGCAGGAAGAGGAGCTGCAGGCATGGGAGGAACAATTAGCTGCACATGGCAATTATCTGGCAATGACTGGCTACTGACCAACTCTAGCTGGGACGAGTGTACCTGAGAACTTTCACTGATTGAGTCGGCCCTATTGTCTACAGTATTGTCAGCACTTGATGTAGAGGAGGCACGGTTTGGATGGAAAAGGAGTGAGAAAAAGTCACACATTCTTTGCTTCCTGTCAGTTGTCAGCGTTCCTTGATGATAGCTAGCTAAGTCTTAGTTAGTTAATTACATAATGTTCTGTATCTCAGCAATGGGGCAAGTACAAATGAAAGTACTTAATTCAGTGCCATTAATAAACTTTGTTCAAATTGCTACCCAGTGAAACATTACATTAATCTGTTCCGTTCTTTTGCAGTTCATTTGCTGGTTCTGTGCATCCTTGTACTCTTCAGTCACTGGACAGAGCAGGACAGTACAGGAGTGCATGTGATAGTGTAATGCAGGAGATGAGAGAGTTCAGCATACATTAAAGTTTGCCGCTGTACATGTCTTTACACTTTTTTTTTTCTTGTAGAAAAAGGTAGCCACTGGCGACTGGCAGAAAAAACTAGTTGCAAAATAAAAAAGTTAGGCGCACTAGAAGCCATTTTATTCATAATGTGGAGCCCTCATGATGCATGTATAATTTGCTTATTATGAATATAGGTACACAAATGGTTGCTCAGAAAGAGAAGTGGGCTCACACGTGCACACAGACACACAGACACACACACACAAGATATGCAGGATTATACTTGTGATTACAGTTATAATTGCAGTTTCTCTCCATTTCTTTTACTCTTCTTGGCTCTCTCACACATACAAGACACTGGTAATTACGTCAAGGTTGCAGCTTCATTAGCCAAGAGACCTGGCAAGCGGATTAACACTTCAAAGAGAGGAGAGGAAGAATGGAGGAATGAGGGAGGATGGTGGGAGCCAGAAAAATGTGAGGTAATGTTAAAAAAAAAAAAAAGCAAAGAAATATAGCAAGAGCAAAATGTGACATATTTGAAAGGAAATTATGAGAAGAGGGAGTTATGGATGGAGAAAGCAAGCAAAAAAGACAGATGGTGGAGGAGGAAGAGTGAGAGGTGCCATGTCTGGTGCCTCTAGATATTATTTCTCATAAATTTATGAAATATTAGTGTACCATGCGCTATACTGAGACCCAAATGGATAATAGCATAACAAGACTCACCAACACTCTATTACAACTGAGCAAGTGCTAAGGGATATTTTCACCCAAAAATGTCACCAAGTACTTATTCAGTTGTAATCTTATTCACGGTGAATAAGAGTGCATGGTGAAAATGTCATTCACTGCCATGTGTTACATCCACTGAGACATACAGACCGAATATGTATTGGAAATAATGCACAGACAGTGTCAGTCGGTCTAAAGCTGGCAGTATACTTTGAAAGACGTAAGGCAAAATGACAAAAGGGCAGCTTGGTGGACACGTCCTGGGGCACCATGTGCAGCAGACGCAGTGAGAACTGTAGCTCTTTTTATGCCTCTCCATACTGGGAGGAGGCAGCGAACGGCCACGAGTCGCCTGTTGAAGGCCCGCTTGACGCTGGAAACACGACATCCTGAAAGATGCACTAGCAGTGGTGTATGTCGCGATGAAAAGACAATATTTTGGATTCTTCCAAATGCCCAAGTGAGGCGTGTCGGCATGAAAAACCGTGTGATAGAATGTTGTTTTAAATTCCATCCTATGAACATCACCGCTCAAAGCTCAAACTACGCATACGTACCCATTTGATCACCATGACATGTTTAATACTGGATGAAAGCAGGACACAAACGTGGTAAACAGGTTTCCCAGAAGGCAAAAAGTAAACTATGAAAATGATTGGGAGGGAAGTCACCGTAATGTGTAAAAACGTCTTAAAAATACACCTTTCACCGCGTTCACAGGCTATACATATATATATTTAAACCTTTGTGTGTTTTTTGTGCAAGCACTGTGGTAGCTGTGTATTTAAAGGCAGCGATTAAAACATTTTGCACATTACAGCATAATTTTTAGTTTTTCAAATTTAATATTTCATAACATCTTTGCACATGCAGAGCAGTAGAACTAACTATGTGGGCAACATTTCAGTGTCATTTATGATATTTTGTTAGTCCAAGTCGTTGTAATCAGAATTTGTAGTCAATGCTATCAATAAAACATTTTGATTCTCTGTGTTTAATTAAGAGCTTCATTTGCAAAAGCTGTTTGGCCTTTTCAGTTATGTGACAACTTTTAAGGTTAAGGGAAGAGTTCAGTTATATCGTGGCAGATGCTCTCTGCCATCATGATGTTTTAACCAAGGGGAAGGCACGTTTATGTCATGCCTGTTACACAGTGTTGTACACTGATTGAGTGAGTTCCCTCTCTGTGTTTACAGATGTGTTGAGGATAGGTATTTACATTTTGCACTCATAGGTGGCAAAGTTGCTGCAATTTCAGTAGAGTGGTACAAATTAAAACCATTCAATGTAGTGCGAGGTAAACAATGTTTATCACACAAAGTCCCACACTGGCATTACATACAGGCTAATTAATGGCTGAACAAGCTGGCAAAGTGTTGCTCGGAAATAGCAAATGAGCCAAAACCAAAGTTGAGCTCTGCCCCCTGTCCTCACTGGCAAATCCCCCAACCATGGATGCATCATCAGGACCAAACATGGACAGGGAGGTATCGGTAGAAAACAGACAAAAGAAATGTTCACCTTTGAGAGGCTGGAAGTAGAACATAGAACCTGAACTGCCGTAGCTTGTGTCCTGTAAGACATCTTTTTACCTTACAAGTTCTTCCTCTTATGAAGTATACTGGGGCCTTCAGACTTCTGCTCCCTGCAAATACTGTCAGCCATCATATGCAGTACTGACCAGAACGTCTAATAAAAGATGTTTTTTTTATTACTTTTCATCACTTCCTCATTCTAATTTTGTAATATTTTTGTCAGTTTCTCATCCACACATCATTGTTTTATTTTCTTTAATCTAAAAGACCCTCACCATTTCCCTCTTTCCTCTTCCCCTTTCCTCTTCCCCTCCTCCATCAAGCCCTGCTGTATTTTGCCTTCAAAAGCTCATCCCTCTCCCCTGATATCATCCAGCACGCTGGGATCTCTGTCACACTCCATTCAATTCAAATGGGCTTCATGGGCATAAAATGCAAACATACTTATTGCCAGATTCCATATACAGTATAAACGCCAATTAAAAAGATAGTTACAAAACACTGGAAAGAGAAGAAAAAGTATTTCTAAAAAATTAGTTGATGTTATCACCAAATAAACTCATTTATCTAGTGACATGGTCTTCATCCTTAAATTATGACAAGTAAAGCAACTAAAGATGTATCTAATGTGCAGATAATATGGCATCTCTCTCTCTCTCTTTTTCTCTGTCTCTCTCGTTCTTTTTCTCTCTTCCTCTCTCCACATGTGCCGTCTCATTTTTTCACTGCAACATTTTAATATCTGTGTGTTTGCATTTGCATGTATGTGCATGTATGGGCTATGCTGTGTCTCTGTATAAATGTGTGCATGAATGCAGCCATGCAAGTATTAATAGTGGTGGGAGCTGAAATGAGACAAACATAGAAAGAGGGATGAACAAGAGAGATGGAGATAGAGTAAAACAGACTGCGCAAATGTCAGAAATGAAAAGGAGATGCACCCAATGATCTCGTCCAGGAACACAGTCTGCGTTGCCATCATGACAGCGCACTAAAAACACAGTGGTTTCATCATTCTCATCTACCGTGATCATTTTCATCTCTGCGTGCCATCTAGGCCCAGACCATAAGCTCAATAATGGGGCAAATATTGTGTCAAACGCGCAAAGGGCTACTGACGTAACCTAATGTGAGCAGGATTAGTAAATGCCAGACAGACAGGGCACAGTGGCGCACTGACTACCGCAGTAACACCAACAGAGGGAGGGAGAAAAGGGGTGGGGGGGGCAGGGACAAAACCACAGAAATAAACAGGGACAGAGACAGAGACGAGGCAAAAGACAGACAGACAGGGAGAGACAAACATTTACTGATCCATTTTTGTGCAAAGAGGAAGAAAAGTTGGGAAAAAAAATCAGGTAGAGATAGGCAGAGTAAATATATGCAGCAAAAGAGTGAGATAAGGTGATGGAGCCGCACACAAAGATACACTGGATGTGATGAAGGAGAGATAGATAGATAGATAGATAGATCATACACCACATAGATTCATTTACATTTTCAATGAATCAGTACACTCATTGAAAGATTTTTTTCAAAAATACCATACTCTGTATATATAGTATATTCTAGTATATAGTATAAAGTATACCCCCCCCCCCCCCCCCCCCCCCCCCCCCCCCCCCACACACACACACACACACACACACACACACACATCCAATTCCGTCTTGTTTTTTCACCTTTTCCCTTGCTGTTAAATTTTAATTATAGAGGAGACATGAATGTGTAAATAGAATGGCAGTGGAGCAGATAGGAGCAGAAAGAGAGGAGGAGGGAAGATTTGCTTGCCCCTTTTTCACTTGTTACAACACACACACTGCTGAGAAAGGTTAACACAAATACAGATACACACACAGAAAAAAAAAAATATGGGTCAACACGTAGGACACTAAGCTGGATTTATACATTTTTTCCAGGAAAGACAGCCACGAAAAAAGTAAATCTGCTGCCCTATCCCAAGCTCCCAGATGGAAATTATTTAAAGTATACGTGTGGTGAAATGGCGGCAGGATGTTAGAAACATATTACACCTGTTGGAACAGTGATGCTAAATCACATATAAATATCCTTCTTTTGGGGTTTAAACAAGTTAAATATAGAAACTGATACACCATCTTTACAACGGATTTGGCTTAAAAGCTGCAGTGACAACTATACACACTGTCTGCAAGCCACCAAGATTGAACTTTTAATGGAATAAATTTGTTCTTATGGGAAAAATAAGCTCCTTATTTAGTTAACACTTCGATTGGAAGATTAGTAGCAGTTTCATGTACAGTATATGATTTCAAGATACATTAAGCATTATTACGTACCTTTTTTTTTTTTTTTTTTTTTTTACAGTAAATTGACCCCTTGCAAAAGTGAGAGACATTATTGTGAGTTTTCTTTCCGCCACACAATTTATAGCCATCCATCTGGTTTGAGCTTTCTAAGTTTCTGTAGCAGCCCAAGAATAAGCTCATCCTCTGTCCTCCTCTTCATCCTCTCGCCGCTTCAGCTCAGTCAAACCGTCTCTGAAAACCCCCATTTTTTGTAGATAAGTGTAGTCCAAATTTCAGATTAATCACGTAAGTGCCTCTCACTGTAGTCAGCGCTGCAGGGACAGAAAAGGTTTATTCAACGCAGCTTACTTTGTAGCTGAAAGTCTGCAGCTCTCCACATTTTCACAGTGGAGGTCAGAGACAAAACGATCCAAGTCATCCAACGAGAGCTTTGTGCGAGTGAAATGCATAAGAAAAAAAAAAGTTTAAGCTCTCAACACCCTTCAGTGGTCAGAAATTGCTTAGAGCAGCAGATCTGACTTTAATCTCATTTTTCTCAGTTAGGCCAGGAAATGAATCTCAGAACTCATTTTTTGTGGCTTTAATCCTCATAAGCAATAAACAAACAAAAACAAACAAAAAACAGATTTGAACAAAGAGAACTTATAAGTTCATAAAAGTTGTAGTTGTTCCTAACATTAAATGAATAAGAAAAAAACTGAAAAAATAATTTATAATAATAATAATAATAATAATTTCACATTCTAGTGAAAACACAACCTGTATTTGTAAATCAGTGAAAAAAGATTTGCCTTTAAGCTTGTATCATTAGTTAAAAGGACAGATCCACTAGTGACAGATTACTAGTGACTGTTAGCCTAGCTGCTAAATTAACACTATCCCAGATGGCAAGACTGATGAGAGACTCATACAATCTGTAGCCAAACCCAAACCATTATCAGAACTAATGACCAACATGTTGATTGATAATAACCTGTGTTTTTGAGAACCATTTTAAAATATTTTAATGCAGCAGTTTAGTAGCCACAGGTGAGCAAGTTGGCTTCAGTTGTTTACAAATATTTTTAGTTATTAACATGGGACAGCAATATCACTCTTAGATAAATAATGTCAAAAGGTTTTCTGCTAATGTTATTATCACCTGTGGATTGTTTTCCTATTGCCTTAGTGAAAGCAATTTTGCAACCACACAGCAGATTTTATCATTTCAGTCTCAGTATGGCTGCTGACCTACGCCCTCTAGCTTCAACCACAGTGGTTGGTCTATTATTATTATGTAGGCTGTTCAGAGCATATTATAGATCTATGGATACAATATGTTTTATTGTAT
Organism: Myripristis murdjan; assembly: GCF_902150065.1. NCBI lineage: Eukaryota > Metazoa > Chordata > Actinopteri > Holocentriformes > Holocentridae > Myripristis > Myripristis murdjan. The sequence continues at coordinate 14,206,639 of NC_043987.1, read as the reverse complement.
ATCTACTAAACAATGGCATAGATGAGAACATGTTAAGTCAAAATCCTGACTTGCCATTTTGGTGCCTATTCAATGTAACTGAAACCTATTTTATTATCCCATCTGGCAGAAAATCAAATCCATTCGCAGTCACGTATGCGTATCTACTTTTCCAAGTCATCAAGTGGCCAAAGAGGAGAATTTACGAGTACTTTGAAGGCTGAGATAATGGGGAAAGCAAAGTAATGAAACTTTGTGGATATCAGTCAAAAAAAGCACACAGCTCATCTGCAAAGCTTGTCACACACTTGATGAGACTCAAAGTGTGAGGTAATTTAATGCTTCATCCCTCCAGTACTTCACTGGCAGCGCATACACACAAAAACACACACACACACACACACACACACACACACATACACACACACTCTCAAACAAGGCTCCATGACCAAGCGTTGGCACATATGCACACAAGCAGACAAAACGTTTTACTATTTATCTCTTTAGGACTTTTCCATACATGCACATACAGTGCACGCACATATGCGTGTGCATACACAAATGCATGAACATGCGCACACACACACACACACACACACAAAAACATGTGCTCACACAGTCAACTCAACACACACACGCATACCCAGACACAAACGCACACGAAGTCTCAGTTCTAGGCTGCCACCCAATCGATAATCCCATTATAGCTGAAAAGGCTCTTTTATTTGTTCTGATTGAGTTTGGAGGGAGGAGGAGGCACAGCTCATAATTAAAGCAGGATTTGCCAGATTGATCGTTAAATGGGGTGGATCGGAATGTAAGCAGACACTTGGGCTGTGGCACACGCACAAACAGACAGGCACGTGCTAACATAGCCACACAAACACATGCTCCAGTTTTCTCTTTTTCTCTCACTACCTGGCTTTTCCCTGTTCCAGCCACCTCTTCTCATCAGTAGGATAGGTTTTCAACACTGTGTGTGTGTGTGTGTGTGTGTGTGTGTGTGTGTGTGAATATGGATGAATACAGGGCCAGTGCCATTGTTTCAAGTTATCAGAGTGCTTAGATGAGAGTCACAACCTTGACCTCAACCAAAATGCTCTCATCTCAACTGCAGGTCAACACATTGCATATGCCTAAGGCATGGGAATGTGCGCGTGCACACACACACACACACACACACACACATACAGAGTGAAGTTACTCTGAAGGAGAACTATCCCAGCCAAGACTGTCTTCAAAGTACCCATGAGGAAGACACACCATAAAACAGCAAGTTTGACCAGGACAGCATTAACAAATTTGATGTTTTGGATAAAATTCATGGTTACTTATCGGAACCTGAATATACATAGGAAGAAATCAGGGAACACAGAGAAGACAGTGATGCAGAGAAGAGCAGGAGGTTTTCTCTGGCAAGTGGCAAATCAGGAGCTAATGCCAGAGTAAGTTAGCAGCTGTTTTCCTTGGACTCCAGACGGTACAGTGTTATGCTAAATGTGCTCACTGCAGAAGGCTGTATTGTTCTGGTCAGCAGACATGGGATGTATGTTATACCTAGACTGCTTGCGGAGACTAATGTGTGTTGCCAAGCAAGCATTTTTTAATTAATTAATTTATTTCATCATTTTATTGTTTTATTTATTGTCCTTATATTTGACACTATATTTTAGCGTTCAGTGGAGTACATTTGGGGGGTGAAGCGCAAAGCATTCTGGTTATCTGAATATTTCAAAATAATGGAAATTGTAAACAGGGAATTCAGTTACTCCTCCAAATTTGTACAATAATGAAAATAGTCATAATTGTTTAAAAAAAAAAAAATGTGAACTACAAGTGTGAACTACAGACAAAATAAAATATGCGAACATGTTCCAAAGATGTTGCTGCTGCTCTCTGACCAACTACAAGTTGTGCTGGGCAGCTCCAAGGTGCAAAGTAATGTACTGCATGTGCTGTACAGTATGTAACATTAAGTCCTCATGCAACTGTCCCGCCGCCCCCAGGCTATTACTGTGAATAAGAATGTACTCTTCATTTGCATTGACGTTGCTGGCAACAACTGCATATTGCCTCATAGCCAATTTGAGGTGGCTGTTTGCTTAGTGTGGCACCATTAAGGCTGCAGCCATAAATGGGACATGCAGCAATGTTGACTGTGAGCTGCTCCTTAGCAAAACATCAGCCAAAGTTCAGTCAGTTTTAGTAAGTTCAGTCAACTTTCCGACATTGACAAATGAGGAGACGATGCAATCATGGTCGAAACCGGCCCAGACATCTCTCTAATGGTGGAAAATGGATGGGCCTCTGCTAAGTGATTCGGTTGCTGTATGAATGCCAGGTCAGTTGCCTGCTCAAATCAGGTTTAAATGTGCAATTGTGGGAACCTGACTAACCCTTTCAAAAAACATGCAGGGAAAGCTTCATCAGTAGTTTACTTCCAACATATTTGTCAGATTTTGTTGCTTGTACAGAAGCACTGTGATGCACCAGGCTTCAACTGGAAGCAATAATCAAGTGTTGCCTTATTGTGGATGAAACTGTGTAACCAACAAGGTTATAGTTACTGATCAGGCAGGTGACAGCTGTAGGAGACATGCATGTGATCAGAATTGCACGTCAAAGCCATTATGGTTTCATCCACATAATGATAAATGAACACACAAACACACATATACGTTCCTATCTAATACATTAATGAACTGAACTGAGTGTTTTTTTTTTTCCTGCTAGTAGAGTTACTTGCCTTAATCTACCTTGCCGCAGATGACTCTGTTTAAAATTCTGCCTCTTTCCAAAAGCTAAGGTAACCACCACTACAGAGAAGAATGTCACTGTCTAACACACAAGGGACGACAAAATTTTCCGCCACATTTTATCAGAGTTAACACCACTGCAAAGGAGGCAAGAACACGCTGCTGCCATGATTCAAACATTTTCCCCAGGGGAAGCTGCTGCCACCAGGTCAGATGGAACGGCTGGAGCTGCTCAGGCTAACACTGACTGGTGGTGCATGTAAGGATATTGCACAGCCATGCCCACAGAGATTAAGAGTGTGCCACGATGAATGAGACAGTGTACAGTTTTTGCTTGAATCTATGTCTGACATTGAGGAACAGGCATCATTGTTACTCAGCAGACACAGACAGCGGCATTTTAGAAACAGTCCTCAGCATAACCAACTGGCAAAAGACAAAGACAGCTGCCGAACCAAGAGAGCAAATGACTTTAAAGTCCCTTATTACATCTCTATATGTCCTCACAACTGGTTAAAATATGCTCACTTAACAAAATATGAGGCACAGCATAAACACTGGCAATAATAAGCTGTTGTGTGTTATCTCGCTTAATAGCTGTGCTTGTCAGTATAATTATGGACTGTGCTGCACTTTGTGTAAAATAATAACTTTATTTTTTTCACATCCAGGCTCTGAGCAAGGAACAGGCATAATATTATGTCCCTTATTCTCTTTTATTTACTGTTTCTATGCCTCCTTGCCACCTACATTAGCTAGCTTTCTATGCAAAGCAAACAGTGTTTTTTGGGTATTGCAGCTGGGGGGTGGGGGGAGTAGGTGGCACATGGGCACACACACATGGGCCTCTGAGAGAAAAGGAGAGTGGGTGGTAACATCGCTGATGTTTCTAAATCCCCACACCATCAAAATGTCATCAGTCAAATAAAGTCCTTTCAACCACTGGATGGTGGTGTGCTGGAATTTGCACTCAAAATCTATTACATTATGCTTTAAAATACCAAGGATGCACTAAATGTCTGATATAATCAACGCAAAGGAGTGCACAATGTTGAAATATATTATATCATCTTACACACATGCACACATACACCGTGAAGTTCTCAATACACCGTTGTATAGACAAAAAATCCTATACACACTGAACCAAGGACAAAAAGTGCAATGCTCAACCTTCCACCGGTCTACACAGGACGGCACTCTAATCCTTTTTGATGCTCAGAGCTGCTTCAAAACGCATCACTTCTTTGCAGTGGCTGTAAAACAGATGACCAAACAGAGTGAGAGATTTTATCACCCTGCAGCGGGTCATACATGATAATAATATGTGTATATTCATGTTTATATACTCAGTGTGTACTTGTACATGCATGTACATGAACTGCATCAAGGAAATAGGCAAAGGACCACTAATTGACAAAGTTACATCCTGCTCTTTTTCTGATTTTATTTCATGTGACTCAAGAATTGTTTATTATTTAAAATATGTTAAGCAGTTAAAGCTTTTTTGACACTACTGTTCCTGATCAGAATTGTCATATCACTATGCTTCAGCTGTTTTATTTTTAAATTTGCTTTATCTCAGAGAGTATTATAAAAATGGCTCTTCTCTTATTCCTATCAAACATTGATGATTCAATATTACACTGTAAAATGGTACATTTAAAACATAGCATAGCATAGCTAAATAATAACATTCCTCATTGACCATTGTATTTTAGAGATATTGGATGATACCCCAAAGTGGATATAGCCTTTTTAAAATAGAACTCCTCGTATGTTGTGGCTTTTGCGCAAATCTCAGCGGCACCACTGAGCCTGTGAGAGTATACTTGGTGAAATGGCTTTAGAGCTATTCTAAGAATCAAAAAAAAAAAAAAAAAAATTCTAACCCAGCACAGCCTGAATAATCTCAAATACTCAGACACTGCCTGCTCTTACATATATACTACCAGGACTCATACAGAACACAGATTCACTGTCAAAGAGATAAACTAACACCAACACCACCAATATAACTTGTAGAAAATTACTTGACAAATTTTATACTGTTAAAAATAGCTGATAGTTTTTGCTTCCACTTTTAGTCAGTGTTATGCTAATCATCACCGAGATGTAAAGAGAAACCTTCAAGTAAACTGGAGGCTTGGACAGCCTCTCTGTGGTATCTGAGCTGTGATATACAATTAGCCCCAGTTGGCTGTCACATAATGATAAACACTGAATATATATATATATATATATATATATATATATATATACACACATATATATACATATATATATACTGATCTTCTGTCTTCATTCTTTTCTTCTGTTCTTCATCTTTGTAACACTACTTTAGTTTGGTTCACTCACAACTACATTCTTGTTAGCTAATATTTGAGGGGAATGAACGTTTCACAAGCATTAGCACAGAAGGCGAAGGGAACAGAACAAAGAAGAAATAATTACAGCAGTTACTTATTTTACTTCATCTTTGCCTGAGACACACTACACTACACACACACACACACACACACACACACACACACACACACATACACAGGAAGCACATATGCACCCTCCCCTTCACACACACTCTCATGGAATATAATAGTGGTGCTAAGTGTAGTGCTGTCAGCACCTAATGACAGTTGCCAGTGGAATAAGTGTAATAAGAGCAGAGAGAATGGCATAATGCATGCCTAAGGGGACACAAACAAGTACTTACACTCCTGTTCTGTGTGCCAGAAGTGTCACACACACTCACATGCACTTGGACACAGGCACAGGACCATGCACATCACACACACACACACACACACACACACACACATCAGCCTAAGACAACATGGGTGTTGATGTGTAAAATCTTATCATTGGAAAACTGAAGTGTGTGTTTATGTGTGTGTGTCCGACCCTCCAGGGATACGCTCAGCAGGTCTGACCTTTTCTTTCATAAGTGACACATACACACACACACACACACACACACACACACACACACACACACACACACACACACACACACAGGCACACACACATACACACATACACACATACATGAGATGCCATGTATGTATATACATACACATGTGTCTGTATGTAAATACATACATACAGACACATGTGCCTTACTTTGAATAGGCTAAAAGCAATGGGCTGAATATGATAAGTTGTAAATATTTAATGGCTTATGCAATTTAGTCATACAAAGGAGTCAAGACTCAAAATAGAACTGTGAACTGAAATCGTTCACACATTTAGACCTGACTTCCTTCAACTACAAATAGTAGCGTTTTCATAGACACAGCTTCCCAAGGCCACCAAGCTTCTGTGAACACGCAGTCGCACACATCAGGGCAGACAGCCTTTTTAGAAAGAGTTTTTTTTTTTTTTCTCTCCTTACCTGTAGTCTCTGTTCTCTACCTCTTCTCTTTCTTCTGCTGTCTTTATCCAGGCACAAAAGCGTTCTTTTACCTCGTCTGTGTATAGACCATGGACATTTCAGGGTGAGGGAGCGTTGTTGAAAAGTTTGGTCCCGAGACTGGCTGGTGGTTGAGGTTATGCCCCAAACTGAGCTGGTTGTTTCACTGTTCACTGGCTGGCTTTGGGTCCTGTTCAGTTGAGTTGTTCTGCTGAGACTGCAGGACAGATGACCTCCTGCTTGGAGCAACTCAAACAGCCAACTGGGTCTAGACTGAGCTCAGCTGCAGAGAGATAAGAGGAAAAGGAAGGGAGTTCAAGTGAAATTTATCCAGAGGAATATAATATTGTTGGGCCATTTGTGCTCTGACTACAAAAAAATGCTCTGTTTTTTATTATTATTTGTAATATATTTTTAATTACATGAACACGGTCATTTAAATTTATATATGTATGTATGTATGTATATAGATAGATATATGTATAGACAGTTTTTATTAAGATGTATATTATATTTAACAAATATAAACATTGTATTTGACATGAAGCACCTTTAGGTACCATATATCTATCTTTAATAGAGAATAATTGGGTAAATAAGCAGTTAATAATGCAAAGACGAGTGAAAAGAGAAGGACAGTGGCTCTCCATCAGAGAGATGTAATAATTTTCTCTCCCCATCAAGACCATGCACCCATGACAAGCATGGGAAATGCTGCTGAGGTTGCTGGGAAGGCATGGAATGGAATCGGAATGGGAATCTATCCCTCTGTCTCTTTCACACTGCCTCTATCTGTCTCTGCCTCTCTGTTTTTGTGTCTGTCTGTCAGTCAATTTATCTCTCTCCTCTGTCTTAGTTCAATTCACAGAGACTTACTGATGCAGCTCCCATAAGTTAACATTGCCCGGGCAGACATGCGGGACAATAATGATGGCTATAATGACTGATGATGCTTCAGAAGAATATAAGGTGACAGATGGCTTAGTCTGTAAGTGGTACTTTATATAATGAGATGCCACCTATGTGCCTGTTACAGTCAGAGAGCAGGACACCTGTCACAACACACCTCAAACCCTCAGCATACACACACACACACACACACACATACACACACACACACACGCACACACACACACACACACACACGGACACACTAACCCATAATTTCTGCAAATAACTGTCAGCAAAACTGACACGTACCACCAGGACATTTTCAGCCCCTCTCTCTCTCTTCCTTGTCTTTGCTTCTCTATAGCTCCCTCTCTTTGCCTACACACACACACGCACACACACACACACACACACATACACGCGTGCACACACATCAGTGAGGGAGAGAATGGCTCTCTGCCCCATAGTGAGTTGAGCGTGACATCTCATTTACAGCAATAATACTGGGCTCATCCTGCTCCTCCCTGTAGAGTTAAATGGAGAAAGAAAGCACTGCGTCACACACACACATTCATCCATGTGCAGGCAAGTGCATGCAAAACGACATCCACTTACACTTAATGAAAACATACATACACATGGATAGAGACACACAAGCTCACCAGCTCTTATTCCCAGTAATGAAAAAAAATAGGAGATGGCATGAACATAGACACAAATGTTTTGCATCTGCACAGCAAAAGAATGAGAGGGAAGCTGCACACTCATAACTCTGAAGCAATTTATTTTTTTAAAGAGCAACATTTTGGAACATATTGCCTTCTTCAGGAAGAGTTAGAGGCTGCATTTTTATACCACAAGACAACTTATAAACTTAAAAGAGCAGCAAGAGGTATCAGGTCAGGCAACAGCCATAGGAAGCATGGCAATCCTAGATTTTAAGCTACATATGGCATTTTTACAGTAATGTTTATAAAATGCACTGTTCCTGAGAAATGAACTGAATTTAAGAAATAATGCAACAAGTCATAATGACCACATGGATTGAGAATGAAAGGGAAATCAGTAGCAGTTTCTTGCTAATTGCAACGGGTAACTTAACTACACACAGGATATGTTGCTTACTTGACCAATAAATGTAAAAGCCAATCATTAGTTCCAATGGATGCAGAAAGTCAACTCTATTCCAAACTGACTGAACAAGGCCCGGCATTCAATAGCTTGAAATATGTGTGTGTTAGCCTGCTAACACCAGATGCAGCAGATGTCCTGCAAAATGCGAGTGACATCAGCCTGGCTATGTGTGTGTGTTTGGGAGCTGGAGAGGTGGTGTGCAGGGCCAGATTGGATGTTTTCAGAGTACAAAATCTCGGCAGTCATTGTGTTAACAGTGGACTGACTAATATTGAGCAATCATAAACCATCAGTGCTGTGTCATGGTCATTTGCACATTTGAGCAAACAAATTATTATATATTGTACCTTCAAGAAAATCTCTGGAGATATTTTGCTTTTTTTTCTGCATCATGCATTAATGTGCAACTGTTCAACCATGCAGCAGCACCACAGGGCAGCAGCACAATCTGTGCCACCACAATCTACCCTCACCTGTGTTGTGTGTTTATTTTGACTGTATCTGTATGAGTGTGTTCATCTAACAATAATGATCTCACCTGTCCCCCTTTCCTTTTTTAGCATGCAAGCTGTGTGTCAGAGTATGAGCACAGCCTAATTTAATAGCAAAGGGGATAATTGCATTAAATGATTTGCATTCTTAAACATTGTGATGGTAATTATATTGTGCATAGAAATATATGTGATGAGTCAGAATGTGCTGACGACTTTGGATCTGTTTGATTTTGTTTATTTGTTAGTCAATAGCAATAGTCAACTCTGTTTTCGCCCAATGTTAGACCTCATTAGCCTTTTGTAGCTGTTGCTTTTCAAAGTTATGCTATTTAGGGTGCATACAGAGGATTTTGGGTGTGCTATCACATCTGGGCTTTTCTCCTTTTCCTGGCTTTGCATTTCCTCTAAACTGTAGTGCACTGTTACTTTAATGTTTGTCAGGCCAATAGCACACAAAGATTTAACTGGTAACAGTACTTTGCGACATCATTTGGAAGATGCTCAATATTTTTGCCAATAAGAAAGATTTGCCTATAAGAAACAAGAAATGTTTCTTATTGACAAATAACTTTTCATTCAACTCAGCAACAAGCCACTCTCCAGGTTCAGTTGCTCATTCAACTGAAACTTAACACAAACACATCTGCATCAGTTGCATCAATCTGACTGCATGCTCGTGGAGTTTTGTCCTTTCCTACTCCTTTTTTTTTTTTTCTAATACACTCAGTGCCCTCATGTTTCGGCGTATGAGGAGACATACCTCTGAGATATTCTCACATTCTCAGATGCCCTGAGTAGTTGACAGAGCATCAGTTGCCAGGGTGGAGAGAGGACTTAGACTAACATGGGCAGCATGTCTGCTGTGTGATCTGGATCTGCAAATCATCACTCAAACAAAGACATATTTATGCTTAAGGTCCCAAGGCTGGATGCTTAAACTCAGCACATTTAAAGGATTTCTTGGCACCCTCTCTGGACCCTGGTAGTGCTGCCTCTTTTGATGATCCCTTAAAAAATTCAGTTGACTTGTGTGTGAGACAAATCTGTCTATGACAGTTTATGAATGTGTGCTGGAGGGAAAATACAAAAGCAGAAACTGAAAGCTTCAATCTTCTTTTGATTGCATCAGGATTTTGTGACTCAGGAATTCATATCCTTTTTGATTTCTCTGGCAACACTGTGTGATGTTCATGTCAATGTCTGAATCGCAACACAGTCTCAAAAAAGTTTTTGTAAAATATGTCCTATCTCTGAAAGGCACATTGTGTACTGTGGATAAAGATATTATGGACTTTTGTCTACCACAAACTCAAGCATTTGATAATACTATGGATTGGACATGTGATTTTTGCCTGTTTGTCATGTGTAAAAGTCTAACTAACATTTAATCATGTAAAACTTGCTTAAGGTAAGGTTAAAGTTTGATTTAAGGAACCGAAACTTTAGCCAAGGTTAGGTTATAAAATAGTAGGATCTCAATTGCAATTAAATAACAAATAACTTTCACAGAAATGGACAACTTTAATCATATAGAAAATTGTTGGCATAAGGTGGGAGTTGGACTAGTTCCCACCTTATGTTCCCAGGGCTCTGTGTTCCCATGGTCTTATGTTCATCAGTGTAATTTTTCCAAACTAAATCATATATGTTATATTAAAAAAAAAATAATGCATCAGACAGTATGTTCAGTAAATAGTGCTCATGGTCAAGCTGCTATTCAAAACATTCTTTTTATTAACATTACAAACATTAACAAAGTTGGCATTAGCTTTGGCATGAACAGTATTAGCCATATAAATAACATTAAACATCAGCAACATACACAATCCTGTGCTTCCTTAACATAAGGAGAAGAATAATGTTTGTTATGTCATGTCCTCCGGTATATTAACAACACTGCATCATCTGATAGTATATGTTCAGTAAATAAAAACGGTGTATAAACAAATTACACCAGGGGAGTGCAGAGCCCTGAGAACATAGGACGTTGAGAATATAGATATGCTTCCACTGATCACTGGAGTCACTGGAGGTCACTGCAGTTGGAGGTACTGGCCCACACAGCATCTTGACAATAACATCTTTACATTCCATTAAGCTATTTGAACTTTAAACTCCTGCCTTTTTGCAGTAATGTCTCCTTCACATAATCCTTTCATGGCGGGGTTGTGTGTTTTTCTGGCTTTTTGAGCACTTACATGCACACTTACATATTCATTTTACTACATTTCTGAAGACCAGACTCCTCCTGCAGCACACTGAAAACACAAAACTAATCTAGCATGTCATAACACACTATTCACATTGGAAGGACATTTTTTATTACGCTGTCACTGAACAATGTGGCATGTTTTCTGCCTGCTCTCTGATGCATCCTTGGTAATGGATGTACACCTTGGTGTACAACATTCAGTCTCCGATTTGATTTCATAACATCCAAATGCTGCAGACGTAAGACACATCAATATTCAGACTCACTCAGTACCATCACTCTCATTTTTACCATTTTAGTCAGGCACTGGCATGAGCAGCCAGACCCCCGATGGACTCTGAGCTAATTGGCTATTATTGCCCAAATTCTCAGTGGTGATGTCTGATAGCGAAGCAATTCAGGATGAGTTCCCATACTCTCTTTCTCCTTATCTCTCTCTCTCTCACACAGATGTTCACACTGCCTTTCTCTCTCCCTCTCAATTTTTCTCTGCCTCTCTCTCCCTCATAATCACATCATAGAGAGGCAGCTGCTAACACAATGAGAGGATTGGGAGTGGATCAATCATAGCATATTCCTTTTTTTTTTTTTTTTCACTCCTCAGCTGTACACACACAGGCACGGACAAAAGCACATACACAACTATATCCCTCATGTATCCACTTGTTCTGGGACAAGCACACACATATGCACACACATGACCCTTACTCATATCTGTGCACAGTCAACATATGCCCTCCTCAACCTCTCAATCCATGTGTAAATGATGTTACAGAGGCCTGTATGTGTGGGTGGGAATGTCTTTTGTGTTTGCATGTGTGTAATTGAGGACCTATTCGCAGCATTACCCTTTTACTGTGTAGCTCATTTAAATTGGCAAAGAGAAAGATTGCCCTGAGGTGCAGGAGAGGAGAGGAGAGGAGAGGAGAGGAGAGGAGAGGAGAGGAGAGGAGAGGAGAGGAGAGGAGAGGAGAGGAGAAATAAAGGCTCAAGTTGTGAGGAAACGTCAGGGGGAAACGGAGAAAGAAGAGAGAAAAAAAATGAAAGTGGAAAGGTGGAATCACCAGCACTGGATCACAAGTGGTTTGGGTGGATAGGGCAAAGGGAAAAAAAAAGGGAATGCTGATAGGGTTTTTGCAGACGCGGTAAAAAGAGAAATGGAGACTATGGGCTCATGTATGCATTTACACCTCATTAGCCAGAGAACCTATTGTGTCAGCACCACCTGACATTAACCCCTTTGTGTGTATGTGTGTGTGTGTGTGTGTGTGTGTGTGTGTGTGTGTGTGTGTGTGTGTGTAAATGCAATGAAAGTGGATATACAATGGGAGAACACAATGAGAGAGAGACAGTGAGAGAGAAATCAGACTTTTTTCCCCCAAATAAACACTACTGTGCAGGCTGAAACTCGCCAATGAAGATCTGCCAGTCGACTCTGCAATTAATAGATAAAGAGAGACAATTAATGTCAGCGCCTACCAATCAAAACATCATTTAGAGTGATCCTTTGAATATTCAGCCCATTATTAAGCATGAGACTGCCGCAACTATTATATCAAACGGCCCCTATAGTGACTGGTTGAATATTCAGCCGTTCATTAGTTAGCATGGCTGTCACAGCTATCCAATCAGGCCGAGACAAATTAGGACATCACAGACTACATTACCCACATGCCATAGGCTCTGTCTGATCTAAACACATATCTTCCCCGATTTAATATGTATTTTTGTATTCAGCTCATGTTTGTGTGGTTGGCTAAGTGTGCATTTGAAAAACACAATCAGATTCATTTGCACTACACTAAAACGCGCTCTCTAATGCTTCCCTTCCTCCGTTTAGTTTATTAGCAGAGCGTCCACCCTATCTATGGTTTTGTTTATCAGTGCAGTTACTCAGCCCAGTCTTCCCCAGGCAGAGCTGCCATCTGCCAGAACCTCCTCTAAGATACTCTGACCAGGAACAACCTTAGTTACAGTTACTCCCCCATCCCTTTCCCCACACATTTTATTAAAAAAAAAAAAAAAATGACTCATTGTTGAACTTGAATTTGGTGCAGGCGCTCTCATTGTATACACAGTGCTGAATTTCCCTTTTTCGCAAAGTGAGGCATGCCACATTATACACACACATAATGACAATCTATGCTCACAGTCACCATCTTATCTCTTAACCCCACACACACACTGCTCGCTTAAGCAGTATAGTGTGTGTGTGCGTGCTTGTGTGCGTGTGTGTATGTGTGTGCGTGCTTTTAGCTGACATACACACACCACCACCAATCTTCCACATATGCTTCTTCCACCCAGCATGGAAGAATGACAGCTTGAGGAAAGAAAAAAAAATGAGGTAGAAATTGAAAGAAAAGAGAGCAAATAGCACGATGTACGTCATCATCAACTCCAACTTTTATAAAGCAAAATTCACTGCAGTCTACTCTAATCCAATTAATTAGCTTTTTAGCCTGCCAGTCTATCATGAAGGGTAGCATTTGACCCTTGTAAACAGATGCAATTAGGCTAATATCCTAAAAAATCAAACAATTAGACGAGAGCCTATTTTGATCATTAGCACTGCCAGGTTTGTGATGGGCTTTACTCGTATGATAAAAATAATAATATATATGGATATGTATTTTTTAAATGGTTGAATACTGGAGGACTTCTAAAGTTATCAGCTGAATTTGGGACTGAAAATGTAGGTTTGAAAAATATATAATGTACAGTATTCTGCTTTTGCAATATCTTGAATCTACACTGGACAAAAAAAAAGAAAAAGAAAAAAGAAAAAGTATTTGAAGCGCATCTATCTCAATCTGTGAAGACTCTCGCCATGGTGACACAACAAATGCATCAAAGATTGTGCAACCTGAGGATGACTCCTGGAAAGCTGCCATATCACAGCAACAGACACTCCTTCAGCAAAAAGGCAAAGAAAAAAAATCTAAATCTAGATCTGTGTCTTAATGTGATTTTGTGTCATATGTTTCTACATATTTTGTCAGTTGTATGGTTTTAATATCTGTCATGCTTATGCCTTGCTACACCCCAGTTTCTAAAATCAAATCAATAAAGCTTTCAACATGATAATATCTTCAGTTCTCAATTTGCATCTTTGCATACAAAGTTTGATCTCTCAATTAGCTTAAGTATGCATCGCCTGCACGATGGAGGATTAACAAGCTTATGATCTCCTAAGTGCACAAGATTTCTTGGTGCAGTGAAACAGCAATGAAAGATGCCTCAGGGCTAATTATGCCTGAAATGTTTGCTATGTTTGTTGCATGCAAATTTATCATACCAACAATATAGGCTCAATTCTGCATGAGGAATTTGCCTTTCAACACAAATGCAAATACAATCAGTCAGTTGCGTAGTGTCCCTCTGAATAGTCAGAAAATTCCCATTGGTAATTTGATTTTCCAAACATCCAATTAGACGCCTCATGTGGTCTGGCCTTGCTAACATCATGAAGGGGAGGCCAAGAAATCACATCAGAGTGAATCATACAAGTGAATTACTCTGTGAATGTGTATTCTTACAACATGCAATGAATAAGAGGGTTGTAGGACTGTAGCTAGTAGTCTCTTTAAATAGATAGATAATTGCAGTCACCACACCCACCCCTCTCTCTTTTTGGCTCTCACTTTGTCTTTCCTTCGAGGCACACATGTCCTTGGTTCTGACGGGCAAAATCTCCTAACTCCTGACAGCAAAGCTTCAGGCAAGAGAGAGAGAGAGAGAGGGAGAGAGTGTGTGTGTGTGTGTGTGTGTGTGTGAGAGAGAGAGAGAGAGAGAGAGAGAGAGAGAGAGAGAGAGAGAGAGAGAGAGAGAGAGAGAGAGAGAGAGAGAATTAAAGTAAGACTGATAGAAATAGAGAGAAAAACTGTTGACGTCAGACACTGCTGCGATGACCTCATTCAGTGAGGGCTTGTCACACCTAAGAGAGACTCTAGGGGTTTGTGTGTGTGCACACGTGTGTGTGTGTGTGTGTGTGTGTGAAGGGTGGAACCGGGGTCAGCTGGAGTGCAAAGCAAGCTGCAACACGTCTGGGATTTATCGGGGGCATGAACACACTTTCAAGCACACATAAGATAGTCATTCTTGAAAATTTTCACTTAACAATGAAACAGTTTTTTAAACAATACCAACAGTGTTGGGCGTAACACCTTAAGTATTACATTCAAGTACTCAAATTATTGTTTTTATCATTGTTGTTATTTTTGCTGTCAATGTTTTTGTTGTTGTTACCAGTAATTAATTCATTAATCAATTCATTTTTTTTTTTTTTTTTTTTTTTTTTATTGTGGTAACCAGTAACATAAAAGGTTACTTTTTCAATTCAAGCAATCAAGCAATTCGTTACTTAGTTTTATTTACGTTATCATCATTAATTCAAAGTGTTTTGTTGGCACAGTAACAAATAAAAATAAAATCCTTTGTTTCTGCATGTCATCTGTGGATATCACCTCAGCTAATGGCAGAGATGAAGACAACCGGAACATTGTGAAAGCATTTCTACTATTTTGAATTTGTGGGTGAAAAGGAAAAGTCTGTCATTCCTGTTATTACCCCGCAGAGTTAATTATGGGCTGGAGACAGCTAGGCAACACACTGATTACAGTGTTAAGACATGAGTAAGAATAATCAACATGCACCAAGCATGGCAAAGTGGGCCAATTTTTTCATTTTTTTATTTAAGTACTCCCAAATGTTATATCCTGTTAACCATACATACTAACATACATATATTCTGTATTGGTTTCAGCGTTTCATTGAAAGTAGATGACATTTATTTTGTGAGAGTGAAATATTCAAACCCAAGACGCATCATTTATTTATTTGTTTATTTGTTTGTTTTGTGGCTGCACCACCATAGTAATTCAGCAGGACATATTTGGTGTCTTTGGAAACCTTGGGATAAAATGATGGGAGTTTGAAAGCAGTATTCATTTGTAAAAACGAGCCCACCAAAGGGACTGCCAAGGTTGAAGAGGTTTTAACGGCGTAATGTCACACAATGCTTTGCCCAACAGTGAATAGGAAGCCGTAAGCCTTTTTGCACAGAGCGGTGTATTTACATTTATGCAGCAAGTCAGACCGAACTCTCCCAAGCCCTCTTGAGCATGCTGAGCTGCATGAATGAGTCCAAACCATTAATGTTGTCTTGTCAGTTATGCCCGCGAACCTAAACCCAAGGCTTGCTTGCTAGTCAGTCCCCTCTAGACACAATGCAATATCATGCTTTTGACCAAGCCCCGAGCACCAGAGTTTCAGTTTTAGGCTGACTGCTGAAGCTGCCACACTCTCCGGTAGAACATTGTGGATTAAATTGAGAATGGGGACTTTGATAATCCTCCACCCTCTCTCCCTCTCTCTCACTCTCCCTGTCTCTCTCTTGCTATCTCTACCTCTCTCGGCTGGTGAATGACAAATCTCTGCTGGGTGAGGATACCGTCAGAATAATGTTGAGATGATGTCGGGATAATGTTAGGACAAGGTTTCGTTGTTCTTTACCCAGAAAACATCATCGCTTAGGTCCAAAAGTGGGCCTGAAAATTCCCTGTGATAGAAGGAATGATTTTCTTTGATCACAGGTATCTGCTTCGGTAGACCTTTATCAGTCTCTACTGTGTCATAACTATTTGTTCTATTTCATTTTAATTGTATGTATTTCTTTATTTCTTTATTATACCTTACCAAATAGGGTGTTCAATGCACTTCACTTCTTAGACAAAACTGCTCTGACTTCAGCCTCAGAGCTACCTGTATGTTGGCAGGACTAACATCCCACAGTGTTTTGATGAAAATGTCATCCAATCTGAGTCAGTATTAGTCATATTGATTTCACTTGGTTGATTTTTCAGACATATTTAACAAATAATTTTAGTCACTATAGCAGACAAAACTACATCTGTTGCTTTAGATTTCCCTGCACAATATTTAGACATTTTTTCTGAAAAGGCACAAATTCATATCAGAAATATCAGAAATATTCATAGCCGAATTTTCCAAAAGTATTAATAGTGTCTCCATCAATGCTTTTCTAAAGTATATTCTATTTTTCCATTTCCAATAAAAATGCTCATTGGAATTTGTAAAAAAAAAAAAAAAAAAAAGTTTATTTGAAATGTGATAATTTGTAATGGAGGCACAGTTGCTGAATAAAAATGAGACATGGATTTAGTGACATGACCAGATCCTCTTTGAACTCTGGCTTCAGACAGACAGAGCTGTCCATCCTGGCAGATGGCAGTGACATCAGCAGGTACAGGTGGAAATCAAGACATTCATTTGTCTGTCAACATAGTCAGCAGATTTGCAAAACTAGGCATAGCCATGTAGCTGGCAAACAAACTGGTCGCACGTTGCAGCGTTCAGATGATATAGCAGCTTTATTTGCTTAAACAGACGTTGTGAAAACACATTTCAACATAGGCATTTTTAAGATGGACAAAGAGCCATTGCATGCTGCACATCAATGCAGGCCTGTGAATCATAGCCATTGATGAACAAGTTCATATATTTTCACTTGTGTTTGAAGGTCCTCCCCAGCTACTTATTTAGCCTTTCTTTGCAGTGCAGTGATGTTGCAATTACAACATCTTTATGTCTCCATTATTCTAATTTCATTCAGCAATTTTGAGCTAATGATTATAACATTTCACTTGTAAATAATAAATAAATAAGTAAATTAAAAAACTGCACTAAAAACCCAAACACACAATCACAGCAGATCCACAAATCCGCACACATTCGCAAACACTCGTCTAAGCCTTAATAGTCGGCTGGCTGTTGGATTAAGTGTGAGCATTTGTGAAATCATTTGAGTCCCCAGGGGGCAAAGGGGGATGTAGGTGGTGTGTGTGTGTGTGTGTGTGTGTGTGTGTGGCTGTGCTTATGTGTGAGTCAGTGTGTGATGGGCCTGCGCATTTGACTTAAGTTTCAGTGCATTCCTCAGTGTGTGTCTGCTTGTGTTTGGTGCCTACAGTATGTGTGCTGTCTGTGTGATTCAGCTCTGGGGTGGCTACAAAAAAGTGGAGATGCAGAGGGAAAAAAATAATAAAAAGAAATGAAAAAACAAAATGCTGTAAAATACAAAAAACACTGACTTCCCATGGAGGATGTGCAGGAATTGATATTATCATTGACCTATGGGAGAGCATTTGTTTGGTTATCGATCACCTAATGCCTACAGCTTATTTCTTTATTTTAGCTTCCATGGCAGACTCCCAGTCTGAGAAGCTGAGTAAGCATTGCAGAGCTTCTGAGGGCATTAGACATGAAAAGTGTTTTTCTTCTTCCTAGATAGGAATGCACATGCATATACATGCTGTCAAGGTGTATACAGGGAATATTAAAAAATAAATGGGCGTACTGGAATACATCATTCCCAGTGAGAATATATAGATATTGGAAAGGAGTGGGAAGTGGGGTGGGAAGGTTACTGTGGGGGGTATGTTTCTAATCTCTAATCCTCTGGAATAAACTGGAATTATTCCACCCCCGAAACAACTGTCTGTCTGAATGTCCCCCCACCACCCCTGTAGTGCTTCTGCCCATGCTACTGACATAATGCTTAATGCTAATGTAACAGGAAGTAAATGAACAGAAAGAAAGAAAGAAAGAAAGCCTTCTCCTCAGGGCTGCAAAACACCAATATTTTCCTGGTGTGTCAAGTTCTCATACTGCCAGTCATGCAGTATTTTAACTCAGGAGGTAAGCTGTCAGGACGCAGGAGGGCTACTAGTACTTTCCTGTTTTGCTTGCTGTCTCTATCTGTCATCAAAACATTCAAGTATTTCTTGCAGCATAACCAGGCAAGCTGTGTGGTTTGTTAAAAGGTATAAATATGGGTTTGGGGAGATTACCAGTGAGACTGTAGCAGTTAGATTGGGAGTCACACTGTTTTACAGTGTATTGGCATTTCAAAATATACGACACGCAGGCGACCTCATCCCAGAATTCACAAACCCAGAGGGAGAGAACCAATTCTGTTTCAGCAAATGGGATTAAATTAATGATAAAAAATGAAATGCTAATTCTAAGTGTCCCGGGATTTGAGTTTATATACGCCACAGGGCTGCCAATATTATTCCCAGCATGATAAATATGCGATGAACTGAATTCCAGTAGTTGTACTATAAATTACTCTTAAAAAAAAAAAAAAAAAAAAAAAAAAAAAACACTGTATTTTGACAGATTGCATGAGCAGGTATGTGTGGCTCCACCAACAGTGCAGATAATAAAAACAGAATGATACCACATATATCCATATGAATTTGTCAGCATACTTAATGCCTGTTTAACCATCAATTGTGTTTTGTTTTGTTTTGTTTTGATTTGTTTTTCACATATTAATAGAGGTGTGTGTTGTCTGCACATGTCCATATGCTTGTATGAAAGTATGTAGTCCCTGCAGTATTATAAATTAGCAGCTAAATCAGGTAAACCACAGATCATTGTTAATAAAACTAACCATACATATATTTTGAAAGAAATGAACATAGATTCGGCATTCCTCACTGAGAGTAGCACACTGCACAGAAACTCCCACTGGATTCAAACTGAATAGCCACTATTGTATTAACAATAATTGATATGGTGGGTGTGTAGGCATTCAGTCTCGCGCTCAGACCCTTGATAATATGTCAGCAAATCCAGGTTCCTTGCAGAGGGGGCGATGACATTGTAAAACGTTGACATTGAAAAACCACAAATCACGGTTGAGGGGGCGAGGATTTTAAGCCTCAGCGTGTCCTGTGTGCTTCTGGTAAATAGGAACCCAAGAGGCTTGCCTTGGCAGGATTTTGCAGTGGTATGGCTACATGGCATGGCTTTACAAGGTATACAGGCTACATAATGTTTCTCACCTTTCAACACCATAACCTCCTCTAGTACAGTCTTGTCAGACAGCTGAGCTGGATGCCAACTCAGAAGACTCAAAAATACACTATAATCTCTACTACTGGTAATCTGCTGATCTGTTGTGTCATTGTGACTAGTATAAAGCTGAAATTCCCTTGAGATTTAAATATTCCAGTTGTTCTTTCACTTGTAATGGAAAGCAGCAGATTTGTACGTGTGGGTCCTTCACACGTTTAGTGCAATTTGGCGACTGTCCTCCATTGAAAAACAAACCCACAGGTCATTTGCACAAGCAGCTTATAATGACCCATAGTTACGTTATAAAGTTAGGCAACCTCTACTGATCATATGTACAGTGTGGTGTGTCGGGAAGTGAGGTGACATGTCGTGTAACAAGCGACAAAATCAATGGCATATGGTGGACGGGGTGGTGGATAGGTCACCCCTACATGGGTCACCCCTACTTTCAACCCTGTGACGGGAGTTTGATTTCCATGTGTGTTTTTGTCTAATCCATATTTGCCTTAAGCTGACTAAACTGGAACCATTTTGATACATGCACACCATGGCTAGTGGCATATGTCCTGCTGCCAATAAGGGCACTAATTTCAGAAACTCTCCTTTGGGTTGCATTAGAGGGTAGAAATAAACAACCTGTGTGGTTGTATGGGTTGGAGGACTTGTTGGTAATTTGAGTTAACACTGAGCTCATGGTCACGCAAGCAATGATGTATTTTTTTATTTTATTTTATTTATTTATTTATTTATTGCCACAAACTTCTCCCATCCTATTCATGTAGCTCCACTCTGACCATTTTTATGTGGTTTCTAGTTGATGACTAATCACTACAACAATAGCGGTACATTTCCTGTAGAAATCCACTGTCTGTTGCACCCACAAGCTAGGTTCGTGACTCTTGCAAGAGTGTGTCACAAGGGTTTCTTGGTTTCCCTAGCTTTTGGTAAAAATTTATATGCAGATTTTTTTTTGTTGTTGTTTACTGTTGTTGATATGTCTCCAAGGTTAACAAATTCATCTGTTTTTGTTCCATCTAAATGAGGAGTACAGGAGGATGAGGACAGAGGCCAGTAATGAGGCAGGGCCAACATTGTGATTGTTAAGCTAATAGCACATAATTACATATTTAGAGGGTTTATGAATATGCAAGAAGCAATTCATATAACCCCTCAAACTGGATGATGTTTTTCCAAAATGCACTTTTTGATTAGTTCCTATACTGAAGCTAGTAAGAGACTAGCTCTGGTATGTGTGCATGTATGTGGGTGTGTGTGCTTGTGCTGTAGGTGCACATGCACACTGATAGTGAGTACAACCTGTATTGAGATAAATACGGCCTTGTAACCCAGTTCGCATCCCACTTTCTCTCATCTGCGTCTCTCCTCTCTCTTTTATCTCCATGTCCAAGTTGTGATCGAACTCTTAAAGGCACAGCGCTGTTTCAATTGAGTGAGCCGGAACATAACAGACTCCCCGTCGAGCACCTTGTGAATTCTGCCTCTGGTGTAAGCATTGCGGAAGAACTGGATGCTGGATGCTTGAGCCCAAATGACGTTCGATTTCTGTAGGCCAAGTCACGCATTAGGATGCAAACAGATGCTCGAGTAGAACATGCCACCACGCACTCATCCATCTAAACTGCTCCAGATGCACACACGTGCACACACATGCACACCCACACAAACACACAGAAGGGGGGGGGGGGGGGGGGCAGAAACGACATCTCTTTGTGCAACTGCAGATGCGGAGTGGGTGACAGATCTAAAATATTTATACCCTATCTTAGCAGAGTCTGCACAGAGAGAGGAGAGAGAGAAGGAGAGCGAGAGAGATACTAGGAGAGAGGGAATGGCTGAGAGGGAGAGGGAAAGTGTCCGAATGTGTGTGTGAGTGTGTGTGTGTGTGTGTGTGTGTGTACATTTGTGTGTAAGAGGAAAAGCAGAGAAATAACAACAGAGAAGAGGAGAGAGGGAACGCGAGTGAGAGTGAGAGATGAATGTGCAGCACAGATGCCAAATGAATCTAGGGCAGAAAAAAAAACACAAGGCATTATTCCAAAATCCACTTTGTATGTGAGCGTGTGCATATGTGCGTGTGTGTGTGTATTTATTTTTCAGCATCGGTATGTGTGTGTGTGTGTGTGCACGCGCGTTCAAACATGTGTGCAGTATATGTTAGTCAT
Source organism: Myripristis murdjan (assembly GCF_902150065.1). NCBI lineage: Eukaryota > Metazoa > Chordata > Actinopteri > Holocentriformes > Holocentridae > Myripristis > Myripristis murdjan. The sequence goes on along the minus strand of NC_043987.1, from coordinate 14,184,698 downwards.
GTGTTTGTGCATGTGTGCCATGCAGCTGAATAAGTAAGCATCCATCTAATGTGAATGTAACAGGCCGGAGGCTGAAATTCAACTAGAAATACCATAACTTTCTTTCTCTTTCTCTGCTTTTAATTCATCACCTTAACAATTACAGTGCTCTCTGCCTCGACACCCACTCTCCTTCCAGCATTTTCTGCCTCTCCCTCTGTCTCTCTCTAGCATTCCTCTCTCTCTCTCACACTCTTTCTAGTATCCACAGTAAGATTTTGTGTTTTTTTTATTCTTCATCCAAGCCAGCTGAAGGTTTGTGCGTGTGCGTGTGTATGCGTGTGTGTGTGTGTGTGTGTGTGTGTGTGTGTGTGTGTGTGTGTTTGAGCATGTGGGTTAAAAGGGGTGGGGAGTTGGCACAAAGCAAAGATGATGGCAGATGGTGTCCTCACTTAACACACACATACAACACACACTCATACTCACACACACACTAAAGACACACGCACTCTCTCTCTCTCTCACACACACACACACACACACACGCACACACACACACACACACACACACACACACACACACACACACACACACACACACACACAGGGCACAGACACAATAGTGCTTACAACCCCCACCACCACTACACACACACATGCATATGTATGCTACCTTACATGTGACTATAGGCGTGTTACATATTAATATCATGTGCACACTAATGTATGCACAATTTGTGTTTGTGTGTGCGCATGCGTGTGTCTGTGAGTGTGTGTGTGTGTGTGTGTGTGTGTGTGTGAGAGAGAGAGAGAGAGAGAGAGAGAGAGAGAGAGAGAGAGAGAGAGAAAGTGGAAAACAAACTGGCCCAGGTTGGTCAAAGCAACAGAAGCTTACCTTTAAATGTTCAGCTTCAGGACACATACACACACACACACACACACACACACACACAAACACACATCACAAAGGCAAGGGACTTAGCTAGTTACAGAGACAGTCCTGCCACGTGCCTGACCCTATTCAGGCGCATCATCACGCCTCCTTTTGTGAAAGTTGATCACTGATGGACCTCCACTTTAGCTGTAAGACACACACACACACATACACTCACACATATATAGATGTGGGCGCACACATGCACACACACAGCAGATGTTCACTAACCTGATATATAGATGTGGACATACACACAACACACACCACGTCACCCTCCCTGCTGTGTCATTATGACACCACAAGAGAGTCAACACCTTCCTTGTTACACACACACACACACACACACATACACACACACACACACACACACACACACACACACACACACACACACACATACACACGCAGACATGCTGTACCCTCCGCTTTCTTGCTTGACAGCTTTACCCTGTCAAAAAACATTTTGTCAGTGCCAGGTCACATTGCACCACTTTGTCACTCCAATTACAGTCAAAAAGCACAGTTGTGAATCTATTAAAGTGAGAGAGGGAATACAATAGCAGCAGATGATTGTTCTTGACATAAAAGACAATTTCATATCCAATGGACACTGGCAAGGAACTAATTACTGCACATGTCCTCACATCACATTAACTTAGTGTCTGTTTTAGTGTGCATGTTTTTTTTTTTTTCTCTTAAAGCCACAGAACTGGGCAATCATGCACTGACAAATATTGCAGAGCACTTTGCAACAAACTGTCAGTCAGAGTGATGAGGCTTTACTTTTTGTGCTTTATAATTTCCAGGTTTTTCGGTTACAAATTTCCTGATTACTAAGGCACATTTCTTCAAAAAATGGGGCATTTCCCAAAACTCTAAACTCAAATGCAAAACTGCACACTCATCTTCACAAACTTCAAACTGCCTTCAGACATATCACACACACACACACACACACACACACACACACACACACAACAGAATAGCCATTAAACACTGCTGAGATCAATTCAAAACACCGCTGAAAAAAAAAAAAACTGCTATGAATAATCCACTTATGTTTCCCCTCCAGTACAACCTCTTTACACGATGAGCACAATATGAAGACACAATGCTTATGGACATTTTCAAAATTTGTACTGGAGCACAATAAACTCAAATTGAGTGAAAAAGTAAATGTACTATGCAACCGGCAATGACCAAAGAGAACAGTACAATAACTTCCACATATTTACATTTTTTACTCAGTGTTTCCACCTGGACAATTGTATTTTAACTAGGTTCCAGCTGTGATGACTTGAGTTCATAACATTGACTGTCATTGCTTTCTAAATGAGTACCTTGCACAGCCAGAGACAAATGAAGGGATTTGTGTAAAGAGTTTGAGTTTTTCACAAAAAGCTCAACAGATCTGGATCATGGGTGAAAACAGGGGAACACCATTTACAGTCTTTTGGTAGAAGGTGTTAGGGTTTGTAAACTACATACTCTTGTCATTCTAAGATAGCATGGGGAAGATCACAACCAATAGTGCTCCCTATTCTAAAATGTAACTCGGTAACTTTCACTCTCAATCACTCTTGAGATGCTTCTTACTTCTACATAAAGTCCCCATGAAATGACCTCACATGACTCCTAGTTCCTGTAAAACAGAGTTTCTAAGTGACATCACCCTGCACTAGTGGGTGTAAATTAAAATTCAAACAAATAAACCTTCACGAATCTTTAAATATCCTCTTTTACCCACTTATCCCTTCAAATAACAATTGTGTTTCTCAGAGTGCTTAATTGTGTTTCTCTCCCAAACTAATATCCTGTTGAGTTAGGGCCAGGGTTAGGGTTTAGTCTGTCCTATTGGTTTGCACTCATGAATGACTCCTCCCTGCTGCCCCACCCAAACATCCTGTATCAACAGGAAATACACAGAAAGTAAGAGTCCACTTCATGGTTTCTTTAAGTATACTTAAGACGCTCTAGCACGGATTCTAGCATTGCTCAGTAGCTGGCTTCCAGACGTTTCCAAAATGGTGGCTGTCAGACTTGTTGTTGAAGGTGTTGGAGCATTTATGTCTTCATATGTGAGTTTGTGTGTGTATGTGTATGTGTGTGAGTGTGTGTGTGTGTGTGTGTGTGTATGTGCAGTTGGCTATCAGTCTATCATGCACACACTTTCTACTCTGACTGCCGTCTTTCCCTTCTTTTCCTCTTTCCCACATTCCTTGCTCTTCCCTCTTTCTCCCCGCACTCCTTTTATGTCTCATCCTCACCTACTAATGAGCACATTGGCATCTTCCTTACTACACTCAACACTTGCACGCCCTTCACTCGCTGGCACAACGAGTGAAGCCTCCACCAAATTTCTCACCCTTGTCATGTGATATCACACGTCTCTGAAAACCTGTCAGCGAATCACTGTCTGCCATCTCTCTTGGTCTCTTTCCCAGTGAGACCTCCTACAGGTCCCTAGCTGTGAGGGAGTGGCAATTGTTGTTAAACATGACTGTCTTATTGATTGCGCACAGCTCTGCAATAGCTGGCTGCTGAAAAAGAGCATGGAGCATGACGCCATGAGTGTGCTGTGGCCATGGTTGTGGATGTGTGAGCAAGTGTGAATGGCTGTCAAGGATTATTCTTCGCAAGATCTTTGCGCAATCCATAATGGTAGATACAGAAATTGATTTTTAGGGTAAGTTTGGGGAGCAGGTAAAGAGCTTGTGTGAGAAAGCTAACAGTGAGCAAGAAAGCTGACAGTCCTGACTGCCTGTAATTTCCCACTGAACAATTTTGTATTGATTAAATATTTAAAAGGTCTAAATGGCTATAGATGGCAAGGCTTTATGACAAAATACATAAGCATAAAGCATTAACGTGTACAGTGAACTTCTCTGGTGCACATGCTCGATATTTACCAGAGGTAGAAGAAGCTAATTAGTAGCTAAATACATTTACTTTACTATGTTACTGTAACTGAGTAGATTTTTGTGTACTTTATTTGAGTATTTTCAGTCAGTTTTAAGTAATTTTACTTTTACTTCAGTAAATTTTGCTTGAGTGTAATATTTCACTACATTTTAAATCCCATCCATTGCAGAGAACAAATGACAGATTGTGGCGCCTTTCACAATGAACACTCAGTCAGCAAAGGTGAGAAGACGAATCTGATTCTGCCTTGCTGATTCTATTTTTTGTCATTTCCAAATTTCCAGTAAAAGGTGCACAATGAAAAACTGCAGATGGTCACGTAAGAGAGGAGCTTTTAGACTCAACTGGCAAAAATGTGGAATAAGTGTGGACAAAAGGTTTTTAATATCACAGAATTGTCCTGATGATGAAAACCAGAAAGACTCAGCTATCATATATGTGCTTATTCCACATATGTCATTTGAGTCTACAGGGTCCTTACTTAAATCAGCCATCAGTAATTTTCAAAACTGCACCTTCAAAAACATCTGGAGTGAACCTCGTACTCTTATCCTTCTATAACTGCATGAGAAAGATCACACCTTATGTGGTTACTTTTTTTTGAAAAAGTAACTCTTACTCAGAGGACATTTCAAAGGAGCTACTTTCTTTTTTACATCTGCTTCAGTAAAACACCAGCACAGTCACAGTACCTGTACTTGAGTATTAATTTGTAGTATTCTTTCCACCACTGTTATTTGCAATCATTTATGCATTAGTTATATATTTTAATTAATTTATTGCTTGATCTAAAATTGGACTTAGATAGCCAAACATAGCCAAAAAAGACCTGGGCTATATGAGAGCTAAAGTCTAGATGCAACGTTTTAATGACATCTGTGGGAGAGATGCTGAGAGAGATCATGTATAATGTGGTCAGCTTAGATAGATTAACACACATATTGACAAGGGAGGAATTGTGACTAATAATAGTACATACTGTTAGAAATAAGCTCTAAATTTGCATCAACAGTATAGAGTTGACAACAGCAATACCAAGAAATAATGAGGGTGTGTGATTAAGGGACTTAATGAATGAGTGACTAACTCAATCAGTGAGGAAGGCAGTCAGCTAGTTAGCAGCCATTCAGCCTCCCTGCCAATCACTTTATCAATTTGTCAATCAGCAAACCAACAAAGGGCCACCATAATCTCAAGAAACACAGGGTATGGTATAGCAATACCCACTGGATGCCAACATTTCATAAACTGTATCGTATTATACTCTGTGGTCAGATGAAAGCACCATAACTTTAACATTTCTGGATTTTTCTCACCTATCATACAACTTACCAAAGCAAAATACCGGTGATACCACCAAGAACCGTCCACCACTTCAGCACCGTCATCAGTTTGGCCTGTACGTCAGTGTAAAGTGACCACACAGGGTTCCTGGCCTCAGTGAACTGAGGTCATGGAAAACATAACGACGGTAATGGCTGCCATTAATTATTCAATCACTGTTCTGACTACCACCCATTTGGCTTTCAATTGGCCATGGCAATTAATTGGCATGCTAGTTAACTCTCAAACATGATGTTGAAGAGGGAGATTAACGGAGAGCATGGTTTCTATACCACAGAGCGCTACTACAGACAAGCTGCTCTGTTTCAATCAACCTAATAGGTCTGACTTCTCCATGGATGAAAATAACAATGCACTGCATATATACACAGTATGCAGTATACAGTATACAGCTAATAATCCAGATTATATACTCTGCATGTGTGGTTACCCATATCTGTAAACTGAATAAAGCAAAAAATTAGTTTTTTGGTATATTATATTGTGCATTTTTGTATTTATCTTTCCTTTGTGTATCTTTTTCTGTGCACCCATATATGTTAACTCATGCATTTCATTCATATGATGTATGTCACTTAATATGTTCATTACATGTAATAATCCAGTCGTGTTAATGTTAATACCCTATTTCTTCATGAACTCTTTCAGCATCAGTTTTAGTGCTAATCAACTGTGTCTCTCAATTTCCACTCTTTCTCTGCATGGTTCTCTGTCTCTCTCTTTCTTTTTCAGTTTGTTTGTGTCTATCCATTTATTTGTGGTCAGTGTTTATCCATGTTCATTTTGTGCGTATTTTGTTAGTTTTTGTCTTGGTCCCATAGTTCTTGCCTGGTCCACTCTGTTCCTGCTTTACCTGCCAACTGCGTCCTACTTCACCAGCTGCACCCAGTTTAATCGTTGGTGTATTTTACCAATAGTCCTTCACTCAGTCCTCGCCAGACTGTTTCTAGTGTTCAGTCTGTTCCCACCTGTTCACCTATTTTAATCCGGATCTGTAAGCTCAATTTTGCCCTCTGCCTGTAGGTTTTGTACCTTTGACTTGTCAGACTGATCTCTTCAAATGACTATCTGCCTTTCTACAACTTTGTGTTGCCTGTTGACTTCAGTGAAGTCATTTATTTTGCTCACTACATCCCGTCTCTGCTGAGTCTGCATTTGCATCCTACCTGCTGTGTGACACCCGCTATATTTTACTCTTGTGTATACCATATATTTTCATAGCTGTATTGTTTTATTGTTTTGCTGCTGCAACAAACCAGTTTCCACACAGGGATCATCATTTTATCTTATGCACAAAGTGCATAAGACTAACAAAATACACACAACAAAAGAGAGAGGGGTTAGGTTATTTTCACTTTAGAACAAGGCTACCAGACAACACTCCCATTTTTCTTGAATTATAGGTAACATACTTCGGTGATATGGCACTGATGAACTGAAGATTACATAGCAACAACAAGACAGTAGGTTTAGTAGGTGGGTGGTCATTATCCCGGCCTCTCAGGCCTGTCTTCCCCACTGATTTCTTCCCTCCTTTTTCCTAGTACACCATCGATCTGTGATTGCCATTGATTGGGTCTGCTCATCATTCCTCAGAGGGAAACATCAGGAGGAAATGGGTAGAGAGGGAGAGACAGACTGCCAGAAATGAGGGCAGGGGTTAGAGAAAGACTGAATAAAACAGGTATAATATAAAATATTGTGTGTATGTGTATGTGTGTGTATACACACACACATACACACACACACACATATATATATATATATATATATATATACATATACATATATGTGAGTGGACCACTGTAACTTCACATGTGTTCTGAATTTACATCTTGCTTCAAAGGGTGAGGCTACTCAATGATGGGACTTGGCCTGGGCAGGGATGATAAAGTAGCGAGGAGAGTTTTTTCTATTGACTGCACTGAGGGTGAATTTACAGTCAAATAGTCAAAAGGTGTTATCACCCACGCAGCAAACTATGCCACTCAATCATTTTTGAGCTCAGCCTGATGGACTGCTGATTAACTATTGATCAGCCATTGACCTAAGGGACTATATTATCTATATTATCTGACTTTCATTTGTCTTTGGCATATGTCCAAACATTAGTTGATGCTATCATGATCTTTGCCATGTATTGACACACTGAGGTTAAATGTATATAATTTAGTCACATCTTATCACAATTAAAGGTAATAACACTTGTTGACATTTTCATCTGTTTTATATTCACTGAGATAAAACATGAGACTTTTTATCTACAATGCATTTGACTCTACTATTAGTGTAAGTAGTGGCAACATGTAAGCAGGATGGTTTTGTTTGTACAGACATTGATTTGGAAACACTGAATGGTTGTAGGCTACTCTTATTTTAAATTACCAAAGAGTTTATTTTCCTTGAAAACATCCTACAACTTAAATAAATATCCTGTAGTAGCGCTTTTAAACCCATCCATGCGATGTGGACTCCCTCTTATTCCAGCCAGCTCCAATATTCCAAATATGACCTATCATCTGGGGAACGCAGCACTCCTGATGAAATATTCTACTAACCTCTGACAGAAAAAGAAACATTGCATACATCCAGATCATGTAACCTAAACCACTTAATATTCTGTCTTGTCACCTGGACAGATATTCGCTAGCAGAGGACCATTCAATTTCCTCAACATGTGGGGCTCTCAGCCCACCAAAGCCTCACTTCGCGCTTGGTCAGCACTATGCGCTGTCCGTGGTGCTGAAGTGCTGCACTCCCATCAGCCAAAGCGTGTTCCATCATTTGAACACGATGAGCAGTGCTTCTGGAGTCTTGGCTAAAATGTGTTGATGAATCAAATATGCTATAGGCTACTGCTCATCAAAGCAAAGAGACCACCGGTTCTGATTAGTATATTTGATATATATGTTGATAATAAAGATGTTTCTAATTACTGCGTTTTATACTGTAGTTGCTGCGTTGACTCGTGCCTGTGTGGGCAAGAGAATCTGATTCAGGGTTGAAGTGAGGTACGTGTGGTCGATCGGTCAATACACGGACACTTGCTATCTCTCTCAAGATCACACACACACACACACACACTCACACAGAGAGAGAGAGAGAGAGAGAGAGAGAGAGAGAGAGAGAGAGAGAGAGAGAGAGAGAGAGAGAGAGAGAGAGAGAGAGAGAGAGCAGAGGGCTGCTGAGACTTAAACCCTCATTGCAGGTAAAGTGACGCCCGTCGTGCAACAGCATAGCCAGCGGTGATTTCCCACTGTTAGAGAGCGGAGCCGTTCGCCCTTAAAAAACACTAGCTGGAACGCGCGCGTGAACACACACACACACACACACACACACACACACACACACACACACACACACACAGCGCCAGTATTATCCCCCGCGTGATTCCTCCCTCCATACTAAATCCCTTTCGCACATCTGTCCATTGCGCGCACTATCCCCGCAGAACCCACCACACACACGAGCCTGTTTCCTCTGACACTTAAAATCTACAATCACATATTTGAAACACTTCAGCTCAGTATCTAAACCAAGCAACAGACGATATTCAACAACTGTAGCAGAAAAAGAAAACACAGACCAATATCCACCAATAAACACACGACAAAACATTTCTCATTACCTCTAATCACAGCAAACGAATGTTCTAGACAAAGGGGGGAAACATGGTTAAAATACCCTGGTAAAAAGCAGCCATATGGGCTACTGTTGCACCAAGAGGACTCCATCCAGCAGAGCGGCAGAGTCTGTAGTGCAGGTGCATGCTCGCTCTACCATCGATTGCATCCATCGCATCAGAACAATTTCACGGCAAGGCTAGGCTACATGACAAACAGTGGAAATCTCGTCATAGAAACGATGCATTTTAATACTGTACCTCCTATTATTTCCTTTCCAAATTATGCGTCCGCTGGTTGAAGCAAAGAAGAAGAAGATTTTTTTCATCCTCTGCCAACGTCGTAGGCTCAGTAGCACAGCGAGAGAGCCAGAGCGAGCGAGAGAGAGAGAGAGAGAGGGAGAGAGAGAGAGAGAGAGAGACGAGAAGGGGAGGGGGGGTCATAGACCTCTTTGCCTAGATATAGGTTATGCCATACTGTTGAACAGGGCATTTGCCTCTATAGTTGGCTTTTCTCAGTGAAGCGTAGCTGATTGCGATAACACAACTACACTTTGTGGCTGCAGTTACTCCAACTTACTGCTGTTCTGCTGAAAACTGTCATGGAATGGAATTAAACGCACAAACACGTGCACGCGCGCACACACACCACTGATATGACCACAGGCATTAGTCACCCTCCTGGCAATCTTCTGTAGACATATGTAATTACTCATAAAAGAGCACACTTCCTGCACCCTGCATTCAGTGTGTGTGTGTCTGTGTGTGTGTGTGTGTGTGTGTGTGTGTGTGTGTGTGTGTGTATGTGTGTGTGTGTGTGTGTGTGTGTGTGTGTGTGTGTGTGTGCATGCGTAGATGTATGAACAAGAGTATGTTTATGCATGCATGCATAAAACATTTAAATAAAATATGTGATTATGTGTGTGTCTGAATTTGTGTGTGTGTGTGTGTGTGTGTGTGTGTGTGTGTGTGTGTGTGTGTGTGTACTTATCTCCCTGCAGCTGTGTGTATGTGGTCAGTCAAAGACCACTGAGATATAGTACAGTGCCAATTCACAGTAATTGTGAACCAGCCAAAAGGCTGACTTGCATTGAAATACTCATGGTGCCTTCTCACCTATGCAACTTCCTTGATTTTCTTGTCTTTCTTACCCACAGCTTCTCAATCCATAATATTCGTCTGCTTTGTTCACATAAACAGTTGACACTAGAGGGAGAATGAAGAGAGGGAGCAGTTGTGTGGGAGGCTGATAAGTCTCCAGCAGTTTGTGAATCAAGCTGTGGAAAAGCAATGCAAATCTAGAGTTGGGAATGTGAAGGCCCTGATGAGTGTGGGCGGCAGTGAGGCTGGTTATGGCTGCTCCATGTGCACGAATATGTTAATGCTGCGATCATACTCAATTAACACTTCCTCTTCCTTTCTTTCTCACTTTTCTTTTTTCCTCTTTCTTTCTCCCATTCCCTCTCTTACTCACAGAGGAAGAACACACACAGACACATGCATACACATGTATACTTAGCTCATTAATGCCTTTTTCTCTCTTTCTGTCTTTTCAGTAGAGAGTCAATAGAGACCGCTTCAGAGACTTCTGTGGTACTGAGGCTGTCATTAATATTTTCTCATTATTGGTGCCTGTAGTGTTATGCAGTAACACAATGGACTGCCGTGGCATAATGGTTAACAAATCTGTTATTGATCACTGCCGTTGGGGCGAATATGCAGTAATGGTCATGTATGAGTTAGTCAGTGTCTACACACACAACAGGCTGTACTGTGTGTCATTAACAATAAACAATCATGTCACTGTCCCAGTAATGAAAAACTATGATCGATTGCATCTGAAATGATTTCCCACTGTAGGGCTGTGGTGACTTGAGCTTGACATATAAAACCTGACATAGCATCCTTAGAGAGTTCATGCACTTGGCATTATTTTTCATTATTTGGAATATATGCTGTAGATTAAACCACTTCAGCATAATTTTTCCATTTAAGCTACACAGTTGGTGCAGTGTGGCTCCAAACCTCAAAAAGACTGTTTTGGAAAATTAAGGATTAATGCAATCTAGGGGGACCATAGTCTTCTTTACCACTGTACATGGTCTAAGCTCGGAATGTGCACAACTCTGCCGCTGTTGATTTATGCTAACTGGAATATGTTGTCCTGAATGACAAAACTTGTTTATTTTAAATAGTACAGTAGTGTAATAATGTCATAACAACACAGTGAATATCAACAACAGACCTTTTCAGCAGCAGCAATTTTGTCAGGAGGGTAAACACAGGTGTTACTAATCACAATAGTTACAGTTTCATTTAGGTCTAACAGGTCTAGGCTCTTGGTGTTGTGCATGGTCTGGTTCACAAAATTGGACAGACCTTAAAATGTTATTAACACCTGTGTTTACCCTGCTATTTCATTTCTGAATGGCTGCTATGGGGAAAAGCACATTTATATGTCTATCTATAATCTGTTCTCAGTCTTTCCTTAGAATAGGCTGACGACCTGTCCACGTGTGTCTCTGCATGCTGCTCAGTATATGTTGAGGTAGTTTCCAGCCACTGTTGTGGCTGTAGCCTGTAATGGATTAAGTGGGTAGAGAAAATGAACAGGCAAATTAACTTAAACTCACCTCAACAAATGAAAACTAGATGCCACTCAGTAGAGCATGCACCACTGCCAGTGTGGTGCAGCTGTCAATATATGCCAGTTCCACTTGTGAGGTTTCACCAAAAGTTAATTTCCTCCAATTACCAACTTAAATCACAAGAAGAGATATATACATCTCCATGACCATCCATTCATCCATTTTCTGATGCTTATCTGTGACCAGGTCGTGGTGGTAGCAGGATAAGGATGGTAATTAAGTTCAAGTTCAAGTTTATTTAGGGCCCCAAGTCACTGTTTACAGTCTCAAAGGGTTTTTCAGGCCACAGGTATGTAACAAACAAACCAGGATGACACCCCTGACTTCTTAAACTTAAACCTTCCCCAAAAAACCCATGGTGGAAAAGGAAAAAATGTAAATCTTGAGAATGACCACAGAGAGAGTACACCCCTTCATGGCCAGACAGGTGTCCAATAGGTGCCAACCTAGTGGGCAAATTACAAAGAAATACATATTACAGAGGGCATCAGGGAGTATACTTGGACTTAATAAAGCAAAGGGAGAATATAGTGCATAAATGCATTAATGCAGCAAAGCAAACTGCTGTGGAAGGCTCAGGACAGGAACAAACCACAGACCTAAAGATGGGAGCCACATCTATGCAGTAAGACACAGACAACAGCCACTCATACAGACAGAGGTTAACAGGTTAACAACACAGAAAACAACATGGTCAAACCTGAAAATTGAGAAGGTGAGGAAGAGAGAAGCTGAGCAAGATATCTAAACAGCAGAGGCTAAACTAAACTACAGGAGAGCCTGCGGGCAGACACTGAGCCTCCCTCAGTGATCAAATCAAAATTTTATGATCCATAAGTAAAGAAAACAGCTAAGTTTTGAATTTGGTTTTAAAAGTAAGAGAGTTTGCCTCACTGAGATCCTGTTCCACAATCACATCCACCAGTTCCTCCTGGGCGACCCCATGGTGTTCCACAGCCTGCTGGGATATGCAGTTTTGCCAAGTGTGTTCTGGGTCTGTTCAGGGGTCTCTTCCTGGGTGCATATGCCCAGAACACATCCACAAGGGGGCACCCAGGAGGCATCCTATGCCTGAACCACCTCAACTTGCTCCATCTAATATGGAGGAGTAGCGTCTCCACTCCTCCCAGAGGACTGAGTTCCTCACCCTGTCCATATAAATCAAGAGCTTGACTTTTTTCATGACAGAGGAAATAGGAACAAGATATGATCACGTGAAATAGGACAAAATATGCCTGTTCAAATTCTGCCCATTTTTAAGAATTTTAGTCAGTCATTGCTACACTATGTGACTTGGCCCATAGTAGAGGGTCTGCTTCTTCTTAGGACTGCTGATAGGCACACAGACTTTGATGACTTTACCTGAATCAGTTCAGAAGCCATAAGTCTTTTAGTGATACCTCATGCCAATTAGCATGTCTTCCTTTGGCCAGTAACTATGAAAAGTTGATGACTTTGTCCTTGCTATTGATCAACTTTTCCACTTTGTGGAACCTGTTTGGAGGTTTTATGTTTTTGTTGGGTTTTTTATGGGAAACCATGCGGACTGCTACGCCTTCCTGCTGAGTAGTAAGACAAGTTTTTCACCTCTTTGTTGCCTGGACCAACATTTCCTCACACTTTTGTGCAAATCCACAACGCATGACTTTTTGAGATACACTGTTAACAAACAATCAGAGTGGGGTGAAAAACAACCCTGGCCCAGCTCTGTTGGTGGAGTTAACTGGCCTAAAGCTTTGTGACAACTCTGGTCACCTTAAAATATTTGATTTTCTGTGTCAGAGAGAATATTGATGAATGATGATGAATGAGAGGAGAATAGGGAAACCAAGGCTGAGAGAGAGAAGGGGAAAATGAGCAAAAAGGAGGAGGCCCAGATGGAAGTAGTGTAAGAGAGATAAACTTAGAGGATATGGCGTAAAACAGAGTGAGAGGAACAGAAAGACATAAATATTAAAGGGATAGTTTGAAATTTTTGCAATGTGTGACCTAAGGTTGGATGAGTTGATGTCCAATAGTAATACCATTATATGTGTGTAACCTCAGGCTACTTAGAAATCATCTGGCCAGCCCTGGTTTAAAGGAAAAGAGCAGCAGTCATAAACAGGGTCAAATGGCAACAACATTTTACATCACAGTATGGATGTCCAAAAAAGACAGAAAGAGAGAAACATTTTTTGCATTTTCCACTGTGTTACTGAGAGTCTGCAGTTACAGAGTCACTGGTTCAAATTCAAGCAAGTAGCGTTCCCCCTTCCTATTCATGAGTTCAGAAATGAAATTATAACAACAATCATTAGGTCAAGGGTTGGCTGACCCTCTCCAATAAATCAGATATAACATTTTAGCAGACAACCAAACCAAATCAAGTTTGGTCAACAAGGTCTAGTGCTTGCTGACAATTTGAGAGATTTGAAAGTTGCTGGCCCATGTATGCTTACTTTGCCTAATAATGTCTTCATTACTTTAAAATTTTTTTTTAATCTTTCTTGTGTGTGAGGATAATATGAAGAATTAATTATCAATTATTTTTCTTTATAAGCAAAAAACATGCTCTTGTCGGTTGTTCTCAAATGCTTCTGGTTAGCACTTAGTTCACTCCCGGGAAACTAAGTGTTACTGAGAGGCCAGGTAGGGTCATGTACGCAGTTTTCGGGTTATGACGTAGAGTTCCTCAGTGGTGAATCTAATTTTAAATGCCTCCCAGTTCCAGAGTTCCTTCCAACTGCATTTTTCCATTCTCCCACTTGATCCATTTTCCCCGCTTAGCTTGGGAAACTGCTTTGGCATGTCTTGCCAGCTCCTCCCGGTGATGTATTTCCTCCACTGCCAGCTTCCTCTTTTCCAGTGGTGTGGCTTTGTGCTATGCAGGCATGTTTGCATCCAGATCAAGACATCTTTGACCTTGTTACAGTTGACCAACAATACCCCTTTGTTAAAGTGCCCACCCTATTTGCTGAGCTGCCAGTTCAAGGGTCAGTTTCCAAGAGGGTACAACACCTAGTGTTGTCTTTTGACTGTCAGTGTTAGTTCCACTTTTGTTTTTGAGTATCTTGACTCTATCAGGCTAAATAGAGGCAGGGCTGACCATTTACCCACAGAGTTTCACTGCAAATACACTGCAGGATATAATGACTTTTTTTCTTGATTGCATAATCCATGGGTTCATTGTTCTTTCTATTTTTAACGTCAGTATGAGCATCCCATACACTGTAAAAGGGCACATCAGCCAGGGTATCAGCCTAAAATCTAAACACCACTACCTCACCTTAAACTGGTAAAACTTCTCAAATTACAATGCTTGTTTAGTGTTTTTTTACCAGTAACATTCTCAGGAATTTCTCCTTACTATTATTATTATTATTATTATTGACCATATTGCCTCTCTTTATAATACAGGAGCAGTTATTCCTATCTGTGCAACATAAGAAACTCGTTAATATCACATGCAGGCTCTGTCAAAGTGGGAGACCAAGACTCTCATCCCTACTGTCCGCGTTGTTTTGGATCAGCTCTCTTTGGTCATTGGCCCCCTGCCAGTTGATGACAGAAGGAAGATTTTGCTAATGCTGGTGGTATAATTTAAGGTTGAAATCCCTTATGAACTACGCTACAGAGAAATCAGACAGAGGTAGCAGTGGATCAAAGATAGGTGGCGGATGAGGGCAGCTAGGTCCATTTAATGATCATGAACAACTGGCCGCTCCACTTGAATGAATATTCATGGTGGGAGCAGCGCTGGTCAACAGTTTACAGTACACTAGTGGTCTTCTTATTAATGACACAACATCAGTAGCAACAGGACAGGGTTTACAATACTGCCCTGTATGCTCAAGAAGGATAGCTGCCCTCTTTCAAGTTGTCTTCATTAGCAATAAATAACTGCATACATTGAAATGGAGTCTCAATTACGTTGATGATAAGGAACCAAGCAGTTAGCAAAGGACTGTTCAGCAAAATGGGACTGTACTGTGAAGGTAGGCTAAGGATATACCGTGAAATACTTAGTCTAAGATATGGCTGAGGCTGATGTTTATGACCTCTCACCACAGGATATTAATAATCTGTTTAGATCTAGTTTCACTTTAAAGAGCTGATGAAGTGATGCAACAGTGATGGAAAAGCAGGTAATAGTGCGCTACAAATGAGTTAGTAGATCATATCCAAGAGATATTATCTACAACCTATCACCTGTCTCAGCTACCTGTCTTGCCATATTTTTGTTGTCAGTATAATTGATTAAAAGGTTCACATCTGTTGTGTAAATGTCAGTGAATTAAATAAATTTTGAGTTTTCAGATCTCATGCCAGAAAATGTTTCCAGTTGTTGTAGTTGCTGTCTCGGCTCCACCCTTGGTTCAGGCACTTACATCCTTGGGTTGATTTCTAAATAATTTGACGAAGTCTGACGCATACCCAACATATTCAGTTCAGATCGCAGGATTGTTTACCCAACGGGATATCTCGGCCGACTGGCCTCACGACTCAAGCGCTGCAAGAGTGTTTCCATGGTAACCAAGTATAGTAGTGAGGAGAGGAGCAAAGAGAGCGAGAGAGGGAGAGACACTGTAACCCTGAGCACAGCATTCTCTCATTTTTCTCTCTTCTCCCTGTCCTTTACTTTCTACTATCTTAGGAGGAGATTGTACTGAGCCTGTCATATCAGAATGGATGGTCGTTTGATTTAGTGTAACATTAATCTTGAAGACTTTTCTAAATTTGACTTGACAATAATTGTACTTATGCAATTTCACTCTCAGTCCACTAAGACAGCAGAATTCAAAAGTTAATATCACTGTATTTTATGGCTCCAGCAAGGAGCCACAAAGTTTACACAACAGATGTGAACCTTTTAAACAATTATACTGACAACAGAAATATGGCGAGACGGGTAGTTGTGACAGGTGATAGGTGGTAGATAATACCTCTTGGATATTATCTACTAACTCATTCGTAGCGCACTGTTACCTGCTTTTCCATCACTTCATCAGCTCTTTAAAGTGAAACTAGATCGAAGCAGATTATTAACCCTATAAAGCCTGAACTATGAAAGAATTGGAAGAAGTAGATAGATCATAAATATCAGCCTTGGTAATTTCTTAGACTAAGTATTTCACAGTATATCCATAGCCCTGTCATCATAATGCTGTTGCTTTTTTGCTCCTAAACATATATGTTTACAGTGTTGCATGTAGGCAAATGGCCCTTAATATCAACTTAGTCCATTTTAAAACTAAGGCATAAACTTTCATTAATTCACCACAAATCCATTTTAAACCCCCACCTGCTGCTCTGATTTTGCGCTGTCTCAATCACTGTTTTAAGACATCACCTGATTCTCCTCCACTTGTCTCCTCCCTGCTCCTGGTGCCAGTATTCTGGTGAATAAAAGACAAAACACTTCACAACATATTCAGATAAAACAAAGTAACACGAAGCTTGGCCAGTGATCAGTTTTATTAGTTCTGAATTTTTCTGTATGTGAAAAATTATTGGCATGAGGCATAAACCTCAGGCTATTCATCGCTAATCAATTTTAAGACCTCACCTACAGCCTACATTATGCTTTTTAAACAAGTCTTGATGAACCTAGTGCAACCCATACTGCTCAAAATTGATCTGCCCCAGAGTTGTCGTTCAGATCACACAACTTTATAATTAGATCCAATGTAATGTGGTCAAAACTTTTGTGAAAAATGTATTTAAGTTCGTGTGAGTATTTATTCTTTTTAAAGGCTGACCTCCCCTCTTTTGATTTGTTCTGGAATAAAATCCCCTTCCCCACGCTCCTGTCACACACATAGCCAGGCTGATGCGGCACAGCAAATTTGGTGTTAGCTGCACACACATTTCAAGCTCTTGAAGGCCTGGACTTGTTTACTCTGTTTTCAGTTATTATTGCATTTAAGGAACTAAGGACTGAATTTTACATTTGTTTTTCAGTTACACAACATATATCATATGTAGCTAAGTTAAAAACACTCAACCAAGCCTCATTCAAACAAAAAGCCTCATCTGGTGGCTGATAATTCATGGCGGCTCAGTAGAACACCATCTAATGGTCAAAATTGCATACAGCACTTTTTTCAACACCTTTTACTGGATCTCCCAGCTGTTGACACACAGGCCTTCCTTTGACTGAAAGCACTATATTATCTAAGGCTTGGCTCACTTAAAGTCAAACAAAAGTGTAGTTTCCTACTAAACAAGGTTTTCAGAGTGTGAGCACTGACTGTATCATCAGTGGCCTCATGCCTGGCCAGCCATTTATAGTTCAGAGCATCACTAGATTCAACTGGGATGCAATCGGCACTGAAGCAGACAGTACGCAATGTTCCAGCTGATCCGTACAGACACTACACAACATTAAACAGGAATTTGATTGCACACAGTCTCACACACACGTGTCTATACCAGCACACATGCATTCACATACAATCTCAAATATGCATACCTGTATTCTTTGGGCACAGGGATCGTTATTAGTCACATTAACAGAGAGAAAACATGAAAGCTTAAGAAGATGATTTCATGCACATTCATGTGTGCACATAATCTCTTGCACATACATGCTACACATAATCACTGGTGTTGTGAGGTTTTATCAGTGATGTAAAGGAGGGAAAGTTAAAAATGTGTTTATCGTACACACCCAGTAGACTATAACATAGACAAGCTATCAGCAAACAATGGATAAATCAGTACTGCATGAGTGAACTTGATGAAACCTGGTGTAAAAGGCACAATGTTTTCTTTATTCTTACGCTGCAGCATGGATAGAATATGTGTGTGTGTGTGTGTGTGTGTGTGTGTGTGTGTGTGTGTGTGTACACACACATATATATATACCGGTATACATATATATATATATATATATATATATATATACATATATACAGTACAGGCCAAAAGTTTGGACACACCTTCTCATTCAATGTGTTTTCTTTATTTTCATGACTATTTACATTGTAGATTCAGACTGAAGGAATCCAAACTATGAATGAACACATGTGGAGTTATGTACTTAACAAAAAAAGGTGAAATAACTGACTAGTTTCTTCAAAATAGCCACCCTTGGCTCTGATTACTGCTTTGCACACTCTTGGCATTCTCTCGATGAGCTTCAAGAGGTAGTCACCTGAAATGGTTTTCCAACAGTCTTGAAGGAGTTCCCAGAGGTGTTTAGCACTTGTTGGTCCCTTTGCCTTCACTCTGCGGTCCAGCTCACCCCAAACCATCTGGATTGGGTTCAGGTCTGGCGACTGTGGAGGCCAGGTCATCTGGTGCAGCACTCCATCACTCTCCTTCTTGGTCAAATAGCCCTTACACAGCCTGGAGGTGTGTTTGGGGTCTTTGTCCTGTTGAAAAATAAATGATCGTCCAACTAAACGCAAACCGGATGGGATGGCATGTCGCTGCAGGATGCTGTGGTAGCCATGCTGGTTCAGTGTGCCTTCAATTTTGAATAAATCCCCAACAGTGTCACTAGCAAAACACCCCCACACCATCACACCTCCTCCTCCATGCTTCACAGTGGGAACCAGGCATGTGGAATCCATCCGTTCACCTTTTCTGCGTCTCACAAAGACACGGCGGTTGGAACCAAAGATCTCAAATTTGGACTCATCAGACCAAAGCACAGATTTCCACTCGTCTAATGTCCATTCCTTGTGTTTCTTGGCCCAAACAAATTTCTTCTGCTTGTTGCCTCTCCTTAGCAGTGGTTTCCTAGCAGCTATTTGACCATGAAGGCCTGATTCGCGCAGTCTCCAATTTTCCGGACTGACCGACCTTCATTTCTTAAAGTAATGATGGCCACTCATTTTTCTTTAGTTAGCTGATTGGTTCTTGCCATAATATGAATTTTAACAGTTGTCCAATAGGACTGTCGGCTGTGTAGTAACCTGACTTCTGCAGAACACAACTGATGGTCCCAACCCCGCTGATAAAGCAAAAAATTCCACTAAGGTACACCTGTGAAGTGAAAACCATTTCAGGTGACTACCTCTTGAAGCTCATCGAGAGAATGCCAAGAGTGTGCAAAGCAGTAATCAGAGCAAAGGGTGGCTATTTTGAAGAAACTAGAATATAAAAGATGTTTTCAGTTATTTCACCTTTTTTTGTTAAGTACATAACTCCACATGTGTTCATTCATAGTTTTGATTCCTTCAGTTAGAATCTACAGTGTAAATAGTCATGAAAATAAAGAAAACGCATTGAATGAGAAGGTGTGTCCAAACTTTTGGCCTGTACTGTATATATTTATTTATTTTTAAACAAGAAGTGGGTGTGAAGCTTTTCAGCACGTGGTTGAATATTTTTATCCATGTGTGAACTATTGTTTCTGCACTGACTGGGACCTGTGAAAAATGCTGCTGAGCATATGGTATTAAAAACCTATGGTGTATCAAATGTCACAGTTTTCACACAATAAAAACAAGCTGTTTTTGCCTGTCAAATCTGGCCATTGATTAAGACAGCTTACATTAAAACTAAAGGTTAGAAAAGTGAACAGCGCTCTCCTCTCCCTCAAAAATCCATGGATGATATGCTCCTGAGCAAGGCACTTAATCCCAGCTGCCCCAGTGGAGCTGCTCAGTGGCCAGCAATGAATACCGTGGTTGTATTGGGCAGCTCCCAGGTGTGAATATGTGTAACTGTGTGAGAGTGGAGCAACATTGCTGAAAAAGAGCATGCATCCTCAGTGGACTACCCTCAGTACATAACCTATAAGTTATATTTAAAATGAGCATTACAGAATATTTCATGTCTCTCTCATTTACCCAGCCTATAGGGACTGCTCAGTTTTCAAATCAGTATGATACAGCTGCTGGCAATGGATTTCAAGGCTGTTACAAACCTATTAAGTTGAACCATCAAGAGTTTTTGTTTGTTTGTATTTTTGTTTGTTTTGTTTTGGTTTGGTTTGGTTTTATTTTTGTTTTTAATCCAGAACAGAACAGTAGCAAGTGGTCAATGTGAGTATATCCAAGGTGAATACAACCACTTTCTTCTACTGCTGGAAACTGTAAAACAGATTTGTAGAAGTTCCATGCTCAAGGACACCTAGTTGGTCATTCATTCATTCTCAAATTTGTGCAGCCAGTGTGGGCAGCCACCAGCCCAGTCAGTCCAGCATCATTACATAGGATAAATGGATCACTTGTTTTCTGGTTAGGCGTAAAGGGATGAGACCATAGTGGTGAGTGCCATATCGGTTTCTTTAGGCACTCTTTAGCCTATATTCCATGTTTATCCACATATCTCAGCCACACCCACAAACATGATGTACTGTGACAACAAATAACCATTATCATAACAATTAATGAGGATTCAGGGAATGTCCTTTTATGATCATCATTTAAGAGACAGTTCAATGGTTAAAACTGGGGTTTGTTTTAATTTTACACAAAAGTGGTTAGGTCTAATGTTGCATTCTATATACTGTAGGCATCAGTGGTTTAGATAGATATATACAGTATATAGGTAATTCTGTATATTGGGTTTATCCCATTGCTAAAGCAGGGTTATGGATCATCACTGATCACATGCACATGCTTGAAACAACTTCCCACTAAAAGTGAAAGTGAATTACAATATTTGCTTAAACTGTGATTTTATTTTTATACTGTTTTTAACATTCCAGCCTTATATTTCTTGTTGCCTCTCTGAAGTAAGACATGTTACTGTAAAATGCATTAACTGGAATGTCAACATATCTGATTCAGTGCTGCAACCTTGTGGTGGAGCTATGGCACTACAACGCATGATGTATATTAATGGCATTTGTGTCTGGATATACTTCTGTTTGTTACATGGCATGTCCTGTTTCCCATGAACTGAGAACCTACCCAGGGTGTTTCCCTGCCTTGCACCCTGTGCATGCTGAGATGGGTTTACTTTAAAAACCACCACTGTCAATCTCCCTCAACACAATTCCTTTGAATACCTGGCTGTCAAACTATCTGGTTTTGAGCTACTTATTGTTGTAACCATTTACTACCCATCCAAACCATCAGCTCTTTTCTGAATTATCTACCTTGTTGTCCACTGCATGCACCATTTCACCAAATATGGTGCTCCTGGGGGATTTTAACATCCACATTGACTCCTCCTGCAGCAGTTTTACTACAGACCTTCAGTCACTACTGGAATGCCTTGACATTAATCAACATGTCATCTTCCCCACTGATAATAAAGGACAAATTCTGGACTTAGATTGCTTCCCTGGTCTGACTCCACTCAATCTCACTGAGTTGCTACTTCCCATCTCTGATCACAAAGCCGTATTATTTGTGGTACCTGGCCAAGCTAAAAAGGAAAAAGATAAATGCACTATCACTCTGCCAGCCACTCTAGTTAAAGTGTCTCCTCCAGACTAATAACCCAGATCATCAACTCTTCTCTGGTGTCCAGCTCTGCACACCCTTCCCTTAAAATGGCTGCTATCACACCAACACTCAAAAAGCCTGGTACAGATCACAACTACCCTTAACAATTTCCTTCCCATCTCCAACTTACCATTCCTTTTCAAAGTTCTTGAAAGAATGATAGCAGCCCTCTTAGACAATAACCACCTCCTCAAACCCTTTTAAGCTGGTTTACTCCCCGAAAACAGCACAGAGACCCTCCTCATCAAAATCACCAACACTCTCCTCTCCGCTGCAGACACCCAGTGCAGTTTTGGTCTCCTCCTGCCTGTCTCACTTGCCTACCTAACTGGTAGACCACACTCTGTGCAACTGAAGCAACATCAGTCCAAGTCAGCTGCAGTTAATCAATGTGTCCCCAAGGGGTCAGTGCGTGGACTGCTTCTGTTCATCATTTATCTCCTATTTGGACGAAACATGCATCCCCACCACATAAGTTTCCACCATTATGCTGACGATACACAGTTCCTCCAAGCCCACTCCGCCCTGCCCCCAGCTTCCCTTATTAGCTTCCTGCATGACATCAAATTCTGGATGGCCAATAACTTTCTCAAAATCAGGGAAAGTAACACAGAAGTCATGGCCATTATTTCAAAGAAAATTGTTTTCAAATTTATTTAAAGTGCAGTATAATACTTTACAGTCGCAAAGGGCTTTATATGCCCATAGGTTTACAACAAACAACACCCCCACACTTAACCCACCTTGCCGACTAGAAAAAGCTCCCAAGAAAAATCCAGCTGTAACAGGGGAAACAAATGAAGAAATCTTGGGAGGGACCAGAGAGAGAGGAGACCTGTCATGGCCAGCCAGATGTGCAACAGGTGCTGACCCAGTGAGCAAAATGAAACACATCCATGTGCTTATCCAGTTCCTCGGTCCTGTTCAGTCAGAAGTCTCGCTGCCACTGTGGACAATTCACTATCCTTTAAACCTCACACCAAAAACATCACATGCATTTTCCAGTTTCACAAAATCTCCCGACTCCACCCATCACTCTCCTCCTCCAGTGCTGAAATCATAATACATACATTTGTCACCTCTCAACCGTACTAGTGTAGCAGTTTACGCCAGAGATTATGCTCCAAACTCATCAATAAAGTGCAAATTATCCAAAACTCCACTACACAAATCAAGCTTACAGACATGGTATAAGGAGGAACTAAGGAGGAACTAAGTACGGTTAGAAATGATTGAACTGCATTATGATAGCTTACTGCTGTTAACACCGTAGTGCCTTTCTTTGTTCATGTAGCTTTGAGTGACTGTTCCTGACATTCTGTCAATACGTAAGATCTGATATAACTATCCCTTGTGCCACTGGACTTGGGTGAGTGCTTATGTAACATAGCTTTGATGTTTGAAAGAGTATTTGGTGAGCATAGGTTTGTTTTACAGGACACCATTTCTGTCCTGACAAAAAGTCCCCCTTTTACTTGAGCTAGGCAGACAGATACATTAGAATAGAATAGAATAGAATAGAATAGAATAGAATAGAATAGAATAGAATAGAATAGAACAGAATAGAATAGAATAGTTTCATGATCACTGAAGGGCAAGATTGGCATGCAACCTCCCTGCTAATGCTTATGGTATTAAGTTAAGAAAAGGTTCTTCCAAAAACTGCCAAATATGGATTTATTGTGTAACACCACTTTGTTGTGTGATAGTTTCTAGATAATTAAATTTACAAAGAGAAATAAAATTATTTTGGTCTGCATTTGGGTTCTGCTACCTTCAGCCTGTGTGACACAGAGATCATGGGTAAGCTATCGCAATAACTTACCACTTACACAAATTATGGAATGAATGTAAACATGTGTGATTTTATTTACAAAGTGACCACAAAAAACTTTTAGAAAAATGGATATTTTAATGGATATTTGTGGATTTGGATTGCTTTCAGGCTCAACAATGTGCTACTAAACCTTTGTATGAGTTCCATGATGGGTTCAACATAAATCTACAATGTAAATGGGGCTAGCTCTGCCCATCCTGTTAATTTGTCTTGTAAGGCCATACATGCCTCAGTGCATCGCAGGCCCCATGTGAACAACAATATAAAAAGACAGAGAGATAAGTGATTGGAATTACATTGATTTTCATGATGGATTATCACTATATCATAAATCAGGTGGTTTTCATAACATGGTGGAATCTACAATTTGTTATTCCTCAGTGCATGCTCTCCTGAATTTCATGCATCAAATCTGACTATTGTTTTATTCCAAGAATAAAACTACATAAGTTTTATTGCTTTGACCCATGTTGCTTAGTATTGGTATGGCTATTGGATGTAGTAATATAGGTTTAATTTGTTGTTTCCTTCACTCTGAGTCAGTGCATCAGCTTAATGTAAATCTCTACAATGTAAATAAGACTACCAATCCCGTTAATTAGTCTTGTCCCACAACCCATGTGAATACAACGATACAGAAACACAGAAAAGACAGGGAGAGATTTTTTTTTTTTTTTTTCAAAAAAACACAATCACTCAGAAGTGTTTGTGTTTTTGAAAGTGACCAACAGGTGTTGTGAACAGCAAAATGTAAAATATACATGCTTCTTCTCCAATTCCTCCCATATTCATAGCAGAAGTTTACAGTGTAGGCCTAGTTTTCAAAATAGAATCTATGGTGGGAAGAAATAGTTTTTGGATGATCTTATTTTATTATGTGCTACATAAATGTTCTTATTAGTTACAGGACATACAAACATAAACAATCAATTTTCTTACTGGTTTGAAGTGTTCATGAGCGGTTCGGAGCTGGAGTGAGCAAGGAGCGGTGCCTTGTTATTTAACACGGTGCGGTGGTGCGGGTTTCTTTATTGCCATTCCATTGCTCCGGTGCGGAGCAAGTGTTGAATTACCCCTGCTCTTGCAAGTTTTGTAAGCGCTTTTTATCATCCACTTCAAACTGCCAAGTTGCTAGAAATCTATAAATTTAGCTGCCTAATCCTGAACGCTAGGCCTAGTGTTTCTCTGCCAGAGCTATCTGTCAAGAAGAAAGCCTCCTGTAGTAGGCTACCAGCCACCACGCCGTCAATGGACTCTGGATTTATGAACAGACTCAAACAGTTGCCGTCACTTGCTGACTTGTGACCTCAGTGGATTACTTAAGCATCTGGATGACACATCACAGATTTGCCTGCGGAACAGGTAAGTTATGTGCTGTCATGCTAACGTTATCTGATGGTCTTGTTGGAATACCGTTAACTGTTAGCCTTATTTTAACCATGGTAACTTTAGCTAACGTTAATGTAGACGTCGCTTGTTTTATGTTGTTGTGCAGCTTGTCTGGGCGGGCAAAGTTAGCTATGGGATAGCCTATTGCTGACTGCCTGCCTGTTCACCTATTGTACTGTAACCCAGAATCATCATTAAAGGAATTGGGGTGAGCGATTTGGTGCGAGGTGCGGGCCGCAGGGATGGTTGGAGCGGGGTGGTGCAAGCGAATTGCCGTTACTACGTGAGTTTGGTGCGACTATTTCTTCCGTTCCGAGCCGCTCATGTACTCTGTTGGTTTGTAATACATATGGTTGTCAAATGTGTGAGTCCCTTTGGAAACATGATCTATTACATCTACAGATGTATTCAAGCATATTTACATTGATTATTAATTTTATTATCAGTGTTAACAGAATTTTTTGGTAATGAAAAAGGAGTGCCAAGGCATTCTTAAAACAAAAATAACATCCTAAGAAAGCCTTAAGTCTACACAAAAAAGTGACAAAGTATGCAAAAATACTTCAGATTCTACTCAGATTGAAGAGGAAAAAGAAAAATATGAAATGGTTTGATATGGAAGATTTCTGGATGCTTTGTCTTTCTCCCTTTTTGTTTCATCACCATTAGCCATCTTCCTTACTACCCCCACCTGTTTGTTCTTCAGTCTTGTCCAAGTCCTCAGAAACTGATGGCACATCTCTCTGTTGAAATACATAATTATAAGTAGTTGTTAATTATCCAGAGCGATTACGGCTTTCTCCTTTACAGATGCAGTGGGGTGCATGGCCGTAGTCAGAGTTTTGTAAACAGTAATTCAGACTATGAAATCAGGGTTGCTGGCTAAACAAAATGTCAAGTAACACTTTAATATGATGACAGATTTACTACAGCTGCATTAAAAAAATCACAAATCTCCACCCTTTTATCTAATACAAAGGTGTGTCATGGACGAATTACAATTCATCAAACCATCCCAAGTTAAATTTCATAAGAAGGCTGATTCTCAGCACAAAGCAGTGAAGGACCTTTAGACTCAGATAGTTATGATTAAGGAGGGGGCATTGATTACCTACATAATGGTTGAGTCAACTTACAACTTGCTGTAACACATTTTAGATTGTATTTTTTTTTTTTTTCCCAGATATGGCTCACAACTTGCACTGACTATACAGTGTGTAGTTTGCTAGGATTACTCATTTTCCCTTCTAAATAAGTCTCAGCATGTCCTAATCAGTGAGTGTTATCCTTTGAGCCAAATAGATTTATTTGAGTGATGCACGGGGTACATTGTGTCACTTAGTCTGTCTGAAACCTTTCAGCTATAACAATTTCAACCTTGTTAAAGGTGAAAGAATCAGCCTTAACTCCCTAATTAGCTTTCTGTATGTAATCTTCACCTCACTCACAAATCCTTCAAATGCTGGGTTTTGCTGTGTAAGGCTGATGAATGTGATGTGCGATATGAGTGCACAGCAATGAATTGTATCCACTGGGACTCACCACAGATCCTTGAGAGCTGCGTTTTCTGAAAGAGCATGTCAGCCATTTGACGTATTCCTCTCGCACCTGAACAATTACAGTGGATTATTTCAATTCAGAACTGTGTTATAGCTTATAGAAATTCTCAAAACAAACTATTAGAATATAGAATAAAACGTTTCCATACAGGCACTGAATCTACATAATACCCCATAACAATTATGTATCATTTATTTGACACTGAACACATTTCAGCTATATGATAAAATGCTAGCAAAGGTGTTGAAACAAATACAACTTGACATTCCCTTTTCACACTATGTACACTATGTATGTAATTAGTAGAAGTTATAGTTGCATAAGTAAAAACACCTGGAAAAAAATGGTTAGGGAGCAGAATAAAGATAGGGGAAGGAACTGGATGAAGAGTCTACCTCCTTGTTGAACACACAGTGGACGATGAAGAGGAAGGTCCCCTGTTGTGAATTGAGAATGATAAAGAGGAACTGAAAGAAGAGGTTCGTCTGGTACAGGCCTAGGATCCAGGTACACCCCAGTATCACAAATTGGGCCAGGATCTTGAATACAATCAGTCTGTAAACAAAAACATGTCTGTGGGCTATCCACAAGAAAGTGGCACTCTTAAAAGTATATATTTATCTACTAAATAGAGATATAAATAACACTTCAAATGTGGTAGACAGAGCAAATTATGCAATCTACCATCAAGAGGCAGCTATGTAACCTACCATGGTAACACTAGTCTTGAATTGCCCATGTTGACATTAAACTTTCAAGTTTAATGTCAACCACACTATTTAAGACACTATTGGGAGTATCCTCTGGAATTCAACATTTTAGCAACATATTATAGTGACTTTATTAAGTTCAATGTCAGCAGTGGACAATCCAAATAAAGTGTGACCCATATGACAGGCATGACTATGAATTAAGTGTTCACATGATATGATATGTGTTGTAAAAAAAAAAAAAAAAAAAAAAAAAATATATATATATATATATATATATATATATATATATATATATATATATATATATATATATATATATGTATATATATATATATATATATATATATAGGTCCTGTATAAAATGACACCCATAATTTTGCACATAATAATACAAAAACATTTTTTCTTTTGTTTGTTTTGTTTTTATTAATATCCAAATAATAATAATAATAAAACATTTAACATATACCTGGTGTCTTTGGACTGAGAAACATCACTCTTCATATTCGCCAGGGTAGGCTTCAGACTCCATAAAGTAGCACAGAACAAGATCCAGTTAAGCTTAAAAAAGAAAAATGCTGAGAATTAGCAGATATTGACCCTAACTTGCTATAATGCTGACCGTTAGGATGTAAAATGTCATGATATCATAACTTTATCCAATTTGACATTAGTGTGAAACTTTGTCATAATTCATGTTCAAAAGAGTCCAAGTGGACATTTGTGCCAAATTTGAAGAAATTGTCTAAAGGCGTTCCTTAGATATTGCGTTCATAAGAATGGGATGTACATATGTACGGACAGACAACCTAAAAACATAAAGCTTCATAAAAATGGCAATCTGGTTTAATTGCCAATGGTACTCATTTATACATGGAATGCATTTGCTTATAATAAACTCACTGCAAGGATAGCAATCACTGGCCCTGTTAAAGCCCATTTGAAGTTGCGATCTTGTGACAGCCAGCATCTGCAGCACAAACAAAATGCAGTCTTGCTCAACTTATTTGAATGATAATCATACAGGAGGATATGACATAAACGAGTGCATTGCCTTGTTTGTGCTACTCACACCTCTGACTCAGTGGCACCATAACCATCAGAATACACTAGAGCAGAAACACCCACAATCACAAACGGAACACCATAGCCAGTCAGGTAGAGAAATGGCTTGGGGAGGCCATCCCTCTGGATGACCTGCACCTTGGAGAGCCTCCGCACCAGCAGATGGAGCTGTAGAGCCTCAAGCAACATCCATACAAAACTGGCCACAATCAGGAAGTGAAGAAGCCCAGCCATCACAGTGCAGGCCAGCTGTGGAGACATATAAACCCAGTCATTATCTATAGTTAGAGAATACATTTAGATGCAAAAGCTTTGTTAATAAACATTTGCATATGTTAATGAAAGACTCTTGTTTTAGGTATCCTCTAAAACATTGATCATGTCTTGTATCCCCCCAAAAGGGCACCCAAGGGACGTTCTTACCAGATCTGTGAACCACCTCAACTGACTCGTCTCAAAGTGGAAGAAGTTTGACTCTGAAGTCCACCTAAGTTGCTGAGCTTTCCACTATGTCATAAAGAGTTAACCCAGCCACCCGGTGGGGAACCTCATTTCAGCTTTGATCTCATTATTTTGGTCACTACCTAAAGCTTCAAACTGCGGGTGGGGTTGGAACAAAATTTACCAGTAAGAGCTTTTTGATTCAGCTCTCTGCACGTGACTGCATTGGTGTAGCCTCTGTAGCTGACTGGCTGTCAATCCCATAATCCCTTTAAGATCCAGAGACACATAGGCTAGATTGATTTTAGAAATTCTGGATTGCAAAAAAAACATGTAATGTGATTTTTTGCAAATTGGATCCAAACCACATTTGGAGATGTTTTGAAATGCGATTCCACTCGAAGTCCAGAGTGACAGAAGTGCGTCAGAGCAGCTGAGCAGAATCCATGCTGCTACGAGCAGACCCTGCAAACATGCCCCAGTGGGGCCCACGCAGGCTTTTTGTGGGCACTGTGGGCTAGGGCCAGCCAGACCAAACCTACACCGGCCCAGTGCTGGCTTGCCCAGGCAAGGCCCAAAGCTCTGAGCTCACCACGGCTCTCGTAAGCACCATATAGCGATTGCCCACAGAAGCCCAGTGGCCCATGTGGCCAGCCCTTTGGTCCAGAGCACTTTTGTACGTTGGCCCATGCGGCTTTTGCGCTGTGGCTAGGCCACCCAGACAACCTACACCGGCCAGTGCTGCTTGCCGCAGGCCCAAAGCCTGAGTCACCACGGCTCTCCGAAGCACCCATAATATGGATTGCCCAGAAGCCCATGTGGCCCAGTGTGGGCCAGCCCATTGGGTCCAGGAACTTTTGTACCGATGGGCCATGCAGTTTTTCGGGCCTGTGGGCTAGGCCAGCCCAGACCAAACCAACACCGGCCCAGTGCTGGCTTGCCCAGCAAGGCCCAAGCTCTGAGCTCACCACGGCTCCCGTAAGCGCCTAATAGCGATTGCCCACAGAAAGCCCATGTTGGCCAGTGTGGGCCGCCCATTTGGTCCAGAGCACTTTTGTACCGATGGCCCATCAGGCTTTTCGGGCACTGGGGCTAGGCCACCCAGACCAACCTACACCGCCAGTGCTGGCTTGCCAGCAAGGCCCAAGCTCTGAGCTCACCACAGCTCTCCGTAAGCAGCCCAAATACGGATTGCCCACAGAAGCCCATGTTGGCCAGTGGGGCCAGCCTTGGGTCAGAGCATTTTGTACGTTGGCCCATGCTGGTTTGTGCAGGCGCCCAAAGTCATTTCCCACGTTTGCGGCTTTTTTTTTTTCTATGTATTTGAAATTCAAGACACAGCATTTATAGCCTCTGCACAAAAGCATAAAAATCCATTTTTAATTGGATGGTCCACATGATCATTAAAACTCATGAACAATATACTCTTTTTTTAACAAACCCTATAATTTAATAGATAATTGAGTTTAAATTTAGCAGGGTCAAATTAACAGTTTACCATTTTACAGTTGCTGGTAAAATTGTCTGGCTTCCAACCATGGCTCATAGTCATAAGAAGAAAAAGAAAAATAATAAAAACGAATAAATCAAAAGACCAAAGCTTAAAAGAATATATGACCCTGCATATTAGGACAAATTAAGGTTTTATTTTATTATTTTTTTATTATTTATTTATTATTTACGCTACAATGTAAAGTTCATGACTGCACAGAGCGACAGCTTGAACTATTTTTTGCTGAAGAGTGCCATATATCACTAGCACTGGCCTCTCACAAATGCCTCACCGAACGAACGCAACTGTTACGTCCTTGCTGAAGGTGGTGTTTTCCCGAGGTGATTTTAATTGTATGTTCATCTAAAGTTTAAGTTACAGCAATAGTCATAGTGTGTGTTCTCCTGGGAGTATTGAATATGTTTAGTTGATTCGCCATTCGCCATTTTTCGAACTAGCTAGGTGACTGAGCGTGACTTCACGATCACCTCACTTTATCAGAAAGGAAGTATCAGTGAAATCACCTGAGGCCTGTACCAATAAGTGGATCTCGCTAGTGACTAACTTCAGCTACCCTGCTTTCTGTACCATAAGGGGCTTATTTTTTCGGCTACGTTCCGTGTAACGTTGCTGAACACCTACCTGCTCACAGCTAAGTTCAGGATAAGACTCAGCGCGAAAAGCCCCACCTGCTGCCCACTCTCTTGGAAAATGGCCTCCCATTTCCCTTTCTCTTCTTTTAAAATTCAATTAACATTTTACAATCTTCTGTATTTTTTTAACTTATGACTCCGCACTGCCACCATATTTATCTTGTAGACTGAGTATATTTTTTTATTTAAAAATTTTTTGAAATAATGAGGAATTTAATCAGGGGTTAATAAAAGTCTGATAAATACACGGCAGCCTCTGTCCCTTTAGATTTCCATTATTTGCTCAATTTAGTATTTAGGTGTCTGCCCTGAAAAGTCCACATGAGAGTGGTGTCAAATGTTTCACAGTCTTTAGTGACAGTGAAATATATTTTACCCAGAATAAACCAGGCGTCAGATGTCATAAAGAAATCTCCTGTTACTGGCCCTGAAGAAGATAAGCTGATATTCCTGATACTCTGTTGGTGAGACAGGATTTCCCCATTGTCATGAAAGCAGCGGCAGAGATGTCCCTCTACCCACTTTTTCTGTTGGGATTAAACACTTTAACTCTACCATTTTTTAAAAAATGTATTCCTGAGGAGATTTCAAGGTTTTCAAATATACCAGATATGTTCTGCTGAATTACATGGAAATGTGAATAAAATGATGTACAAGACATTTCCCATTTGATGTAATTGTGTAGCCATAAAACAACTGCATCTTCGTCTGAATATTTTACCCAGTATAAATGTGATGTACTGTAGCTTCAATGGAGCCACCAGGAGCTATAGAATATGTATGTGCTATTGTTGTACTGTATGCACTGTATTTATTTTATTTTATTTATTTGATTTGATTTTAAATTTTGAAAAGGAAGGACAGCCAACCACTATCTGTAAATTAGTCTTAAATACATCTTATTATACCTCATATTGAACATATTTGTCATTCCACAGCAGCAGAAGATGGGATAGGGCGAGGCTGATACAAAGATGAAGACGGGCTGTGTTGTTGATCTTGGGGTTCCAGCTACACAGGAGGAAGGTGAGGATGGCCAAGGCAAAGAAGAATAGCCCAACAATTACACACACTCTGTTGAGCCATTCTAAGAAAGGATCCTCCGGTGGTGGCTGAGAAGACAAAAGAATGCAAACATACAGTGTGATTAGCCTGATTTTGGGTCTGGGACCTTGTCTTCAGCTGGGGACACACTGGATTATTGTGCCAATTTGCAGCAGATTTGTCAACCCCAACAATCAGAGGGGGGATCCCAAATGGAAACTTACTCTTGACTTGACTTTATCTTAGTTGTGATTATCTGACAGTGTGAAGGGTTTAAAGATTCAACTACCCAAGTCAGACTACACAAATACACTGAAGTAGTATCAAATATGATTAGTAATTAGAACATCTAACATCTCATAAAATGTCTTGCATGTTATATGGGGAAATATGAGATTTATTCCAAGAAGGGAGACTACCAGCAGCCAACCAGAGTTGGCTATTGGCAGAGGTGAGGTAGACTCGGCAAGAAAGCTGAGTCTGTCCACCCCAACTGTTGTTGTGTTTCGTATTGATTAATTAAAGATTAGGGAGTCTGACATCAGTAACATTGCAGAAATCAGAAGGATAATCTAAATTCTAATCATATCGTATAATTCTTACCAGGGCCAAAACCACCATTTCAATATTGGGGGGGACAGATATTGCTATTGAATTGCTAATATATTCCAGCAATATTGGGGGGGACATTTTTGGAGTGCCTGAACATTGGGGGGGACTTGTCCCCCCCAATGTATATGGACGTTTGGTCCCTGATTCTTGCTGAATAATCTTGTGTAAGTATACATATTTATGCTTGCCAGACAAGCATGAGTCCTTCAGTGTGTCCCCAGCCTTAGCAATACACGTTTCCCATGTACAAACAAATCTGGTGTACCTCGCCAATCTGCATGATGACAGCAAAGGTGGAAAGGTGAGAGCAGCTGCATACTGTGTAATTTTCATCTGAGTATGCAACCCAACAGCCCTCTACTGACCAGCGCCTGGTCTCTTCCTCTTTCTCCTTTCTTTCATCCCCTGGTTCCATTTCTGTCTTCTCTCCTTTGTCGTCCCAGTACACACACGTCATGAAGCCTGATTCAGTTACTCTCTGAGAATCCAAGAGAAACAAAGATTAGATAACTTAAAAGAGCATCATGATGTTAGATCAGTGAATGGCTGGTTCTTATGTACCTTCTTGTGTTGGATGGTGAAGTTGACAGGCTCAGAGAGGTTGGTATGGTTTGTTGCAGGCAAGGTGGCAGTGATCACATCAGAGTACATCTCTGTCCTGTTCTTTGTTTGAAAGTACCGATGACTAAGAAGATTCTCCATCCCATTAAGTGTCATGAAG
This sequence comes from Myripristis murdjan, assembly GCF_902150065.1. Lineage (NCBI taxonomy): Eukaryota > Metazoa > Chordata > Actinopteri > Holocentriformes > Holocentridae > Myripristis > Myripristis murdjan. The sequence goes on along the minus strand of NC_043987.1, from coordinate 14,151,328 downwards.
GCAGCCGCTGCAGAACCTAAGAATGTCTACATGAGATCAACAAGCTATTGAATATGTTTACCCCGTTAATCTATAACTTTCTCCATCTTACCATTGTTGTTCATGGCCAGAGCTTGCAGGTTGATTTCCATGGTGTTTCCTTTGGCTGAAAGGGGAGGGTTCTTCCCATTGTTGCTCCCTGGACCAATAGCTTGTATACTCAAATCTGGAGCACAGATAGGAGTTACAACAGACTGTCTTGATAACCACCCAGAGGAAAAATAAATCTAAACTGTGAGGAGCATGTCTTACCGACAGTTGCAGTCTGAATGGTTTTGTTGGTCTGATTCTGTGTTGGCTCTACCAGGGCAGAAATCAGACGCTCTGAGATATCCAGGATTATAGTGCCAGTCTCCCCATCTCCTTCACTACTCACCACCTTGGCTGACCTGGCCTGCGGTCCAGCACCTGACACTTCCTTCAAGAAGGAGTCAATGCAAAGAATAACTAAATTAGCTGAGAAAAATGAAAAAAAAAAAAAAAAAAAAAAAAAAAAAAAAAAACGTTCAAAATAGTCCAGTAATTTTAGGCCAAAATTGGGGTCAACCTAGGACAAATTGCAAGAGAATCAAACTCCACTGATTTTGTATCCTCAGCTTGTCCTGAGTGAGGGGAAAAAAAGTCCCAAGAAATCCCATTGGTGGAAAGTTTTGAAAATCACCTATATATGACCATATAATACCAAAAAACACTGTTTTTAACACACAGGGGAAAGGGGTTCAAAATTTTACTTTGAGGTATCACTATAAAAATTCACAGGTTGATGACACGCACAAAGACAAGAAAAAAAGTCAATTACAAGTTCTTTGAATTATTCTGTTTACACATGCATATCACACATTATCTGATTTGATATGCGCTAATAAGGAATATAAGGAATAAATGCCAGAACAGATATTTAAACAGTGAATGAAAAGGTTATTATATATATAGTATCCTTGAATTAAAAGGTTACTATATATATATAGTAACCTTTTAATTTAATTTTTTCTTGTCTTTGTGTGTATAATCAACTTGTGAATTTTTATAGTGATATCTGAAAGTAAAATTTTGAACCCCTTTCCCCTGTGTGTTAAAAACAGTGTTTTTTGGTATTATATGGTCATATATAGGTGATTTTCAAAACTTTCCACCAATGGGATTTCTTGGGACTTTTTTTCCCTCACTCAGGACAAACTGAGGATACAAAATCAGTTGAGTTTGCTTCTCTTGCAATTTGTCCTAGGTTTTTTCATAAAATGACTGGACTAAAAGGCTACACATTTAAGTTGTTGAATGAACTCTTATGTCAAAGGCTGAGTACCATAGATGCTGCGAAGCTGTTTGCCACTGTCTGCAAAGAAAGTACAAAAGGAATTAGGTGAAATGTGCTTGCAGTGTCCGCAGTATATTACATCACATGTGTACACTAAAATTCATCTAAATAAGTCTAAAATTAAATTAAAACTAAAACTAAATAAAAAATGAAAAGCAATGAGTAAACTATGTTGGATCCTGTTTATTACCCGCAGCAGGATCACACACTGACTTGTTACAATGTGATTCATAAATAGTTTGTCACAACTGGTCTACCTCTAAAAAAAAAAAAAAAAGTCATCAGTCCACAGCCTGTATGCTAAATAGGACTTCATTTAAATCTGACCGCTTCTGGTAAGATGATTCCTGCATTGTCTTTCAGTTGCTGGTCCATATTGCCAAGGAACGCTCTCTCTTTTGTCTGGCCCTGCAACAGTTACACAAACCCATCTTGAATATAACTCTGGATTGTAGCTCGCAGAATACAATATTCAAAACATATACATATTTAGCAAACAACATATTTGTCACAGTGTATTGACATTGTGCAACAAGTGGAGTGATAACATTTTCACCTCTGCATATAAAGTATTATGATACATATGCATTAGGTGGATGGCATACTCTAGCCTTGTGTCATCTAAAAATCACTGTTGTATACTACAGGTAGGACACAAAGAGGTGATACTTCTGCCAGTGTGTAATTTCACAATAGTGACATCAATTATTAGAGATAGAGTAACATGGTAAGTAAACAGTCCACCAGCACTCACCTCTGGAGGTTTTATCTCATCTAAAATGTCCTGAAGACCTGTTGGAAGAGTGCAGAAGAAAGATCAAAATGAGAAAAGATAAATAACCATCTATTAATTGTAAAACATATCAGAAAAGGATTTTACATCCTAAATGTATTATCTTTTAACTTTGCTCACTTTTGCAATATGAAACCCCTATCTCCCACAAGATTCCAGTTGAGGGGAAGAAGCTATCGGGACAGGAACAGTGGAAAGTCCCTGGTGCATTCGTACACACTGTTTTTCGACCACACAGACCTGGTGTCTCACTGCACTCATCTATATCTGTAAAGGAGAAAACACACCTTCAGGACAGCTGCATGGCACAGAGGTGTTCTCTTCTCTGGGCTTTCTGTTTTGACAGTGTAGAACATTTAGACATCACAAAATTGTAGCTTGCACAATTACTAAACATATTCACACACCTTTGCATGGGTTTTTGTAGCTGGCTATTACATCTGGGTTGTTCAGTCGGTAGCCAGCATTACAGGTACAGATGTGAGCCCCAATTGCATTGGTACAGTTGGCATCAGGACCGCAGATGGTAACATCTTCAACACACTCATCAATATCTGTTTAAATACATAATCATGCTGTGGGAGACTCAATAAATTTTTCTATTCACCAATTACTATATAATATTTAATATACAACCATATATTCCTCAAATGAAGTAAGCAGGGTGAAATAAATCAAAGCTCAGTCAATATTTTGTATGAGCCTCTCTTCTCCTCTGCCATTTGATGCTGGAAAAAATGTCTGCTCAGCATCTCTGCTAGACCTAAGTCTAATAGGGATACTAATCTCGATACTAATCATCTTGTTTTTTTTCTTTGTAAAATTCTACAGGTAATACATATGTAGAAAAGTTTCGCTTCTCAAGTTATCAGGCTCTTCTTTTCTGCAAATACCTTGGCAGACGTTGTCCTCACTGGGTTCTGTGTCTGGTGCAGTTGGTTTGTACCCGTCTTGACATGCACAGCTATGAGTTCCAGGTTCATTGGTGCACACAGACTCAGGACCACAGACGGTGGAGTTGAAACACTCGTCGATATCTGAGAAAGGAAGAGTTAGGTGTTCTCATGAAATTATTAAAACATACAACGACAATAAAATTTGGGATATTTCGCTATAACTGAAGACATTTTACTGCATTAAAATTTTGTAAAGTATGATTGGAGCAAAACAAACAAAGAAAAAATATTTTGCTATATAATAAGCAATCCCTTATACAGTACATATCAAAAACTTGATCATCAGTGTTAGTTTGGGCATCTCATTAAGATTTCCCAGTATAATTTTATTGTAGTGTAATGCAGTATAATAGTATAATTCACTTATATTTTAAGTAAAGCAGCCACAAGCTCAAAATATTACATCTGGAATTTCTGGATGAGCCTATGTTTGACTAGCTAGTCTGTAGCAGGCTTTTACTGTACTGTGTTACATTAATGATGTTGACAGACCCTGGCAAAGAGGAGATGCATCTGGATCAAGGTGGTAGCCTTGATTGCATGTGCAGGCGAAACTTCCCGGGTTGTTCGCACACGACCCATCATCACCACAGATGTTGTCGAGACACTCATCAATATCTTTAAGCAGCAAGACACAATAGTTGACATGTGGATCAGTCTAGTAATCAGCAGCTTAGCACAAAAACATTCGTTTGAGACCAAGAAAAACACAGACTGGTACGATGATGTATTGGGGCCATTGTAGGGGGGACAAAATTTACAGAGCCAGGAGAACTGAGCTAATATTCTGAGAAAAACAACTCAGCATTTCTCAGATTAAAGTTGGAAATTTACGAGAAAAAAAAAACTATGAGGAAAAAAAATTCTGAGATTGTAAAGTCACAAATTTACGAGAAAAAAAGTTCCTATTTCTTTTACATTTTTTATTGTTTTTTTGGCCAGGGAACCACATGACGTCACTTTGCAAGGCCGGATTAACCACACACTGCAGACACTGCCGCTTGCTGTGTATCATGTCTGCGGTTGATGACCTCATCAAATTATACTTCGCAATCAGTATCAGTAAAGTATGTTATGTATTTGTATTAAAGCATTTGGAGAAGAAGTGCCGGACACAGGACACTGTCACAACGTCATTACAACTCTTCACACAGCAGCTCTTCCTGTCTTTTATTCTTCTCTGCATAAAAGAAGTTACAGAGCGCCATCTATTGGCCTGGTACACAGGCTGAGTCTCCAATGGCACCTAGGGCTCTTCCAACTCTCGCCGGAAGTTATGAGGACTGATACCTTTATCTAAGGTACCCCAAAGCTCTTGCTCAAAATAAACAAATGATCACAAAGACTTGAATTTTCCAACACAAACACAGATAGGAGATGTTTAAATGCTACCTGTGCATGGGTTGGACCCTCCAGGTGGTGATGCTGGGTCTGTTGCTATGAATCCCTCCACACAGGAGCAGTTGTATGCTCCAATTGTGTTGGTGCAAGAAGAGTGAGAACCACAGATATCTGCAGTCTGCTCACACTCATTTATATCTGCCAAGAGATGTCGCAGGCAAAATTTAAAATGACTACTTGAAATGCATTTCATAATGACTCTAATTTAGATTGTGAATCACTATGGTTCAGATATTACATATGTGCTCACCAGTGCAGCCATATGATTCTGGTGTGGGTATGTGTGTTGAGGGTATTTCATACCCAGAGACACAAACACAGGCTCCATTGCCGTCACACTTAGCAAGCGGTCCGCATGAGTCTGGTTCACACACGGTATGATCTGAAGATAAAGTGAGATAAAAGATTACTTGTTATGGCATGAATGATGAAAAGCATAATGTGACACCAACACAGAATGGACATGGCAATTTTCTAGCTAATGACGGGTTCACACTCAGGTAGCAGAAAAAACCTTGAAACAGGTTAAAATAAGACAATAAATAAGTTACAATAAACAGTGACACTAACAAATCTTCACACTGTAAAAAAAAAATAATAATAATAAAATAATATAAAAAACACACACAAACAAAAAATCCTTGCTGTGGGTTGGGAACTGAATCTGGATTGTCTGTTTTCTGTTGAACTGAAGGCAAGCATCCATGCCCATCCACCAGCCCAACCACAACACACTTACTCACATTCACATAATCCTCCTCCTGTGATGATGGGTAGCTTATTTGTATCATTTGGCCTAGATATTTAACTAAATTTCATGGGAGCGGTACGCATTCACAATGAAATATATAGCAGAGGATTTACAATGATGATGATGATAAGCTGATACTCACAGATCACATAACCCATACTGCTGATTGGGTGATTTAACGGTTGGTACACATAGAATCCTCCAGGACAGAGGACCACATCGATTGAAATACCGTAAGTACTGCACCCTGAATTATATACATATGCAGTCCCTCTTGATGCTGTCGGAGACTCAACAATTGGATACGAAAATGATAAATAAATGCCGTAAGAGGTGCCTCCAATGTTGTAAGTATGACTACAGCCTGTGATAATCATGTCTCCACCAATTCCTGTGAAGCGCCACCATTGGTTAATAAGATGGGCATCATCTTTGGGGAAGCCAGGGAAAGAAGTAGACGTAAAGCCTCGGTTCCGCCAAGAGTCTGTTAAATTAGTGTACCCATCACAAGAACCTGCATGGAACAAGGAAAATAATGTCAGTGATTGTGAACAAAGATAGTGGCCATTTTGCCTGGGAAAAAGTTCGAAGCTGTTTGCAGTGTCTGCAAGTGAATATCATCCATACCTTTTGGAAAATCACATTTGGAAGGGGTGAAGAGTAAACCTGAGAACAGATTCATGGAGAGTAAATATAACTTACAAACTGTCAGTGTAAGTAAACAAAATTGCATCTGCACTTTTTCCTCATTCTTTTCATGACAGCATCGATTTGTCAGATTTGTAACCCTTTCAAAATAACACAACATGCATTTGAGGAGAGTAACTGGAACCATTTGGAAATAGTCCAAATTTTGCTTTAGTCATGAGTGCCGCCTCTGTTATTTATGTCAAAGCATGAATCAGAATCGAATAATATTTTGATTTGCTTTTGTGTTGAGTCTCTTTGGAGATTAAACAAAACGCTCAGCTGAACGCATGACACACAAAGTAAAAAAAAACAAAAAAAAAAAACAAAAATAATTATAATAAAAAATAACAGTACATTTTGAAATTCTGTTTGAATTCATTTAAATGCTGACTGCAATGTTACAACTTGAGCACTGCACAAGTTTTGAGGTTCTCACATCAGCAGCTACACGAAACATGAGTTCACTCACCCAGGAGAAGAGACAGGGCACAGCAATTCATCATGACAGCTTTGTCTCCACTGCTGCAAAACATCATTCTTCACTGTCTAAAGTATACATCTTGGAAATTTGCACAGCAGCCAAAAATTGTTTTTATAGTGTTTGGTACAAATGCAAAAATCAATGCAAATTCACCAAGTCAGGATGGGAAGGCATGAAACAGCACATATGAAAACATCTGACAAGGCATTGATGAGATGTGTGAAAATTTGTTTACACACACACACACACACACACACACAAACACACTGTACATCATGCATTATCACACATCTTGAAAACCGCTTAATTAGGGTCATATAGTGTACTGATGATTGAAGAGTCACCCATTAATCATTTGCTGTTATATAAAAAATAGCAGCACTTTACTAACTAGTCAACTTAAAAATAGAGAGAGAGAAAGAAAAAAAAGTTGATCATTAACCATTACCTAATGAGTAACTTTTTAAAACAAGATGACAAATTCCTGAACTCTCTTCTCAATTATTTGCACAATATGTAAATGATAAAATTTTGATTCTATTGCATTAATTAATGTTCAAATTACATTATTTGCAATATTATTCTATTCACAAATCCCTAGTAAACAATTAAATAATAGTTAAAGAAAGATAAATTAACCATATTAAGGATGGTTATTATATAAAAGGCTACCAAAATGAAGTAGGTTGGTGTGTTTACTAATATTTTTTTAAGTGTTAATATTAAATAATGATGTGCTTGTCACTTTTCCAATACATAGGGTTCATCTACTTGCATAGCTATGTTACAGTGTCCGTCATGTCTCATCATGTTTAAGCCCAGATGCCTCTTCACGGTTAAGACAGGCACTTAAACAAAAGGTCATGTCAGATTGACAGGATGATCCAAAATGTATTAGTTGTAAGATGATTGAACTTTACTGGCTTTCACACAGTGCATGTGGTTCTAAAGTAGAGCATCGGCTAAATGCAAAATAAATATGCAAATCAGAGGGGCGTCTCTTTGCCCATTGTTTTAGTTTGTGTTGTAAAGCCAGACACACCCTGGTGCATTATGGCTCCATGTAAATACAATACAAATAGAAAAAAAGGAACAACTGAGTGTATTCCTCCAGCTGGTGTGTGTGCGAAGTGACCAAGATGGATTATAGTTGGAATCTTCAGAGCTTTACAAGTTTCTCTCACTCATCCAAAGAATTTGTATGAAGATGCTCGATGTTATTGTAATTTAATAACTCAAAACATAGCCACAGTGAATTGGAACGGCTAGGCCAATGTTTTTATTCTGGGATCATGAGCCATCTATGCATGGATACAAATGTAACCCTCTACAGTATCAAAAAGGAATACATCTTAGGAAATATGAAATTAAGAAAAAAAAAAGAATATTGCTATTAATAATGGCATTGACAAGCCATTTGGTGTGTTTTCCTTTGGTTAAATTTATTATAAAATAAGAAGTAGGTTAATGTCCACTTGAATGTAAGTAAGAAATATTTAATACTTATATAGGCCTCCCGACAACTGCAATTTATGTGATGGCGGCCATGTAGTGTAAATGATTTTTTTTTTTTCTATTTGTGAACATTCTCAAAATCTGAATGTAGTGTTCATAGTCAACAGACACACTGTAAGAGTGCATTTACATATTTTTGCCACTAGATGTCAGTGAAGTGCAAGTACAGCATGAGTATACTACCAGCGCGTGCTCAGGTGCAAAGTTAGACAGCCAGTGAACATTCAGAAGTCCAAAGAAAACACACAAAGCTTGACTTCTCTGGTCTTTTACTGAAGTCTTGTTTCTTCTTTTGGTTTCTTCCTTCATTTTGTAAAAACACACATAGTCTTCAAGGCAGAAGCGTGTCTGAGATACATTGAGCAACACGCATCTAGCACTACACTGCAAAAAGTCAAAATCTTACCAAGATTAATTGTCTTATTTCAAGTAAAAATGTCTTATTTCTAGTCAAAATATCTCATTACACTTAAAATAAGACATGATCAGCTCAGAAATAACTTGTCTTTAGACAATTTTCACTTGTTTCAAGTGAAAATCTACTTGAAACAAGTGAAAATTAGCTTGAAACAAGAAACAAATTTTGCCAATGGAACAAGCTAATTTTAGTGAACAAGTAAAAATTTGCTTGTAGTAAATTTTCACTCCTGTGAAAATTGTTGGATCTACCAAATGATGAATGGTTTAGAAATGCTTCTCAACTGACTAAAGCAGGACTGAAAAACACATGTCAGTGTATAATCACAATCATACCTTTGTGGTAAAAGATTATGCATTATCAGTGAGACATCTAAGATTTTCATTAAATAAGTATGGCACTTGAATAGCCTACTGAGACTTGATTTGTTTGCCACTGACCTGGGGAAATTTTGAGTCAAATTTTCAGGATCTCGAATACAATGACTCTGTGAACAGCAACACCTCTGTAGGCTATCCATAAGAAGTTGTCACTCTTAAAAGTATAAATTCATGTATTGAGTTAACATGATACAAGTAACATATAAAATGTGTGCACAAACTGGTCACAAATTGGACCAAGATCTTGAATACAATTAGTCTGTAAATAAAGACATATATCTTATATATTCTGATAAATTTAATGTAAACATGGACCAGTCATAAAGTAGTAGTGGTAGTAATCCAATAGTAGTAGTAGTAGTCGCAGTAGTAGTAGTTGTAGTAGTTCTTACTGGTAGTCTAAGAGTCCTCTTGTTTGCGCTGCATGGGAAAGATCATGTAAATTTGTTGTCTTCTGTAAGCAGGGCCAGCTTTTGGCATAGGCGGTATATGCAGTTGCCTAGGGCGCCATCTGCTGGAGGGGTGCCACTAGCGGCCAGAGGGGCACCGGCAGCAGTTGTTTACCAGAGCATTTAAGAGCGCAAGGGAGTCATTTTGCCTAGAGCGCCAACATAGGTAGAGCCGGCACTGTTTGTAAGTGATTAGTCACTTTTTACATAAGTAGAGTTTTAAACTGGGAATTTTACTCCTTGGAGTTTAAAAAAATTCAGGAAAAAAAACAAGAAAAGTAACAGCACTTTAACTTCATATGGATGTTTTTGATGCTCTTTCCATTTCTCCCAACAATTTCATGCAAATTAGTTCTTCCACTGGACAGTATCATCTAAATTGTCTTTAGGTAAGCAATCAATCCAATCTATTACTATATATATTTACATTTCTATGTTCACATACACACACACACACACACACACACACACACACACACACACACACACCTTTTGTCTTTTGACTGAGAGAGATCACTCTTCGTGCTGGCCAAGGTCGGTCTCAGACTCATAAAGTAGCACAGAACAGGATCCAATTATTCTTAAAGAACAACAACACTGAGAATAAGCAGATATTGCAAATGACCCAAATACATCACTGAGAAATTAACTGAAACACCGAATCAATGATTTGTTTCATACTTTAACTATTAGAATACCATTGTTTTACTGTTTTTCCAATTACACATTATCATGCTGTCAAACTTATGAAGCTTCTCTGTGTATTGTATCCAGTCTGACATCTCAATATATTAGTTATGCTTAGATATTTAATTATATTTAAATATATTAATTATGATAATAGTAACTGTGTGTGTAGTTGCCAATTAATTCAGTTTGTATTCCAGTTCAGTCTTTGTCTGATCATTATGTGCTGTCCTGTTGCTTATCTCTTGAGTTCCTGACTTCAGTTATTAAAATATGATTATATAATATAATGTAATTATAATGTCTTCATTTCAAGCCATCCTGCCTGAGTCTCCTGTGTTTAGGACCTCCTGCTTCTCCACACATGAAAGAATGATTAGATCATTAATAGACCCAGTGGAGCATTTTTTTCTGGCAGGAAATAGTACTTCAGTTGAGCAAGTCTGTCACCTCCTTCATTTGAGATTTTCCACCATATTGGCTGGTTTAGAGGCGGGCCATAGGAGAGCTGTATGTTTCCCCAGTGCACAGAGCAGTGTGCCAGCCACAAATATGCTAACAGCAAGCCTCAGTCTCTTGAGCAGCAGTAGTCCCTGTCTCCTAAGCGGCAGCTAGTCCTAGACCCAGTTTCTAAAGCCCGTGCTGCTGCTCCACCCACATCTCCCTAAGCCTATGTTTCAGCTCTGGCCACAGTGCCAGTTCCTAGAGCCCAAGTTCCAGTCCCTGTTCCAGTTCCCCCAACAGCAGCTTCTGTCCCTGTTCCCTCAGCCCATGTTATGGCTCCGGTCCCAGTTCCTGGCCAAGCTGCAGTCCCAGTTCCCAGAGCCTAAGTAGCTGCTCTGGTCCCTGTTCCCCAAGCCTGTGTTATGGATCCAGTCCCTGTTCCCCGAGCAGCAGTTTCCTGGAGCTGTCCTGAGAACCCGAGTGGCTGCACCAGTTCCCAGCGCTCATGTGGGTGCCCCAGTCCCAGTTCCTAGAGCCCATGTAGCAGCCCTAGTCCCTACCCCCAGGGCCTGTGCATCTGACATCTTGGCCAGACCACCTCGTTCAGAATTCCAGTCGCCCACCAGACTTCTGCCAGCTCCTCCAGCTCTCTGGCCATCTGCCAGACTCTGCCTTGTTCAGTGAAGGAGTATCTTATGGTTCTCCTGTAGTCTTGTCACTGTTACACCACTCTGCAGCCATGCTAGCCCTGCAGTGGCAGTGCAAGAGTCTTTGGATGGTGCATGGGCTAAACTGGCTTAAATATCCACAGCAGAGAAGAAGTGGATAAGAGGCAGAGTCTGTCTCCTGAAGGCTAGCTGCATTTTCACCATGCTCTCTTTAGTGCTTTGCTTTTTGTACTCCTCCCTTAGATTTTAACATAAGTTATTCATTAATTGAAGTAAAATTATGTCTGATCTCATGTCTGTCTCCACTTCATGTTGCGGCCCATGAGCCAAGGTTGTAACAGTCACCTTATTCATCTCCACACCTACCCTGCATTGTCTCATCAGTCCTGCCCTTGTGTTGCCTGTCCTTGTTGTGTTGTTTCGGCCTATCCTTTTCCCTCCAATCTTGGAGGGAAAAGGATAGGCTACATGAAACATGCTACATCAAACATGTTGTCAAATTGGTGAAGATGTTCTCTTACTTTGCTCATGTTTTGTTTATTTTCATGTGTCCTCTTAAATTGCAGTGTGTTGCGCTCTCAGGGCAACCATAACATACAAATGAATGCAGAAGCAACTCTGATCATTTCACTATTAAATTTACAGATGATACAGCAATCACTAGTTTGGTCCAAGAGAATGAAACAAGATACCAGTGAGTCGTGTTGGTTGAAACTAAGGAAGAAACTAAGGAAATTATCTATGATATCAGAACCACCAAACACATCCACCACCAAATAACTATTAAGGGCGAGGGGATTGAAATTGTAGATTAATACAAATACTCAAGAAATTAATAGATGCTCAACTGTCATGGGAAACAAATACAGATGACATTTATAAGAAAGGGTTACAGAAGTTATATTTCATGCATAAATTAAGACAATTCAGAGTGGAAAGAGGTACTGAGAGAAGTAATGGTCCTTTTCTATCACTCCTGTGTAGAGAACATTTTAATTTTCTGTTTCATTGCCTGGTACTCTTCATTGTCAGTGAGTAATAAAAAACAAATTGCAACCACAAAACTGCATGACAATGATTTGGGAGTCTCTGTCGTGAGGGAAGGGCAGGCTGTTATTAATGATATATTACATCCTTTATTTACACAGTTTGTGCTGCTGCCATCTGGCCGGCGGTATAGGGTGCTGCCTCTTTGAACTAACAATGTTCACAGATCATTTCTGCCTACCAGCACTGGATCCGCAAACAAATTGTGGTGTGAAGTTGGTGATATGTTGCTGCTGCTGTTGTCCTGTGTGGATGTTGCACTGCATATTGCACTTGATGGACGTTGCACTGTGTTGTGTATTGGGAACCTATTGATAAGTTGTTGTCTGGTGATGTAGATTGGGATCTCACTGATATGGTATTGTTGTGTTTGGTGGTGTTGTTTTGCAATGCTTGTTATTTATCTGATTTCTTCTGTATGGCACACAATGAATTACCATAAAGGACAACAAACTTCTCAATCTATCATTCAGTCAAATAAATAAATAAATAAACAAACAAACAAACAAAAATGAGAGCCTGAGGATTCTGTGGAATCAGATCTTCACTTTTTCATTGATTGAACATTATCATGTAGTTGGAATCTGTTAGGTCATCATCCACTACCAACAAGAACAAGAAAGCTTCAAGATGATGAAGCTGCCCAGTGCAATTTATACACAGAGGTAAACACAAGCTGACCTTTCTGACCTCCTAAAACAATGTTTATTTGACAAATACTGTACTGCATGTCCTATTTAGACTAGAGACTAGGGTTTTTCATGTTAACAACATGACTTCAATCCCATAAATGAAAACAAAACCTACATAGCAGTTCAATTGTCTATTTTCTGTCATCTTATGTAATTAATGAATCAGTGCATGAAGTGAACTGAATCACCTTGTTCACATGAAAGAATCATTCAAAAAGAGAACTTGTTTGTGATCTATCACTGATGCGGACTGAGACCCTGTTGAGGACATGGTCTCGAACCAACAAACCAACTTTGGAACGTTTAATTTTTGGTGTGAATGTGAACCCACCAAGATTCGAGCCAACTACAGGAAGCACCGTGCATTTTGGGCTGAAGCAGCTCCCACAGCTCAGATGCACATTATGGACTTGTGGACTTGTAATAACAGAAAGAAGCAACTCGGTAATGTTGGCAACTAGCAGTTAGGAACATATGAACAAAAAATGAATTGAGATTGACATGGAACAAGGAAATAAACTCAGTGATCACATTATACATCTGCACAATCTAATCCAATACAATACAACTGCTCAGCCATAAAGTTTACTTTTATGCTGCCAATAATGCTCAGGTTTTCTTTTTGTCACAGTGATAGAGGTATTTATTCAGTTCTATGTTTGGCATTTAGCTCATAGTTACTGATGCTGTTGAGCGGGACAGCATTTTATTGAGAGGTGTTTCTAATATTCTGTCCCCCGCATGCATATAAATAGGGAGGACAAAAAAATACTTATTAATTAATTATTACTCACAGATCACATAACCCATTTGAGTATATGGATGACAGAATCCTCCAGGACAGAGGACCACTCTGATTGTAAGCCACTGTTCATAACAGACTCCAGTACTTAAGTATGAAACCCTGTTTTTGGCTTCACAGACTCAGTAGTTGGATATAAAAATGGAACTTGAACAGTGTAATTAGTACCACCGTGATATGTTCCCATACAGTTCCAAACAGCTCTGTCACCATCAATTCCTGTGAAGCGCCACCAAGTTTTAGGCAGATTTGCATCATTTTTGGGGTAGCCAGGGTAGGACATAGACATAAAGGCTCAGTTCCACAATGAGTCAGTCAAGTTGATGTGCCCATCACAAGAACCTGCATATAATAAAGAAAATGATGTAAATAATGATGAACAGCAACGACTGTCATTTCACCTGTTGTTAGGAACTTTTTGTTTTGTCTGCTAGAGGACATCATCCATACCTGGAGGAAAATCACAACCAGAAGGGATGTAGAGTAAACCTGAGAAAGTAATAATGTAATAATGGAGACTTACAGAGAGTGAAGATGTTGTCAGTATTGTTTCAAAAAGCTTACATCTTACATGACAACAAATGACCACAAAAAATACATCTAACCCCGCCCCAAACAAACAAACAAAAAACACATTGAGAAAATACACTTAATTATTAAATTATTGAAATGAAGTCATGTAAGAAATTTGTATGACCATGCCCAATACCAGAACAATAACTAATTTTCGTGGTATCTCAAAGTACCAGTCATGCTGTGCACTCCAAATACTGTAGTCTGATTTATCAAAGATAATGCTAAGCCTCTGATAATACTGAATAGATTTTATAGTGACATATCATGTTATTTTGATCACAAACGAATTAAGGAACATCATACTGCTGTTCAAGTTAATGACTTAAGAAACTTTAAAATTAACCACAGGATTTTCAGTAAATTCCACAAGGTTTAGCAATAACTCTTGAGCACTCCATAATTTTTGAGGTTCTCACATCAGCAGCTATATGAAACATGAATTCATTCACCCAGGAGAAGAGACAGAGCACAACAATTCATCATGACTGCTTTGTCTCCACTGCTGCAAAACATCATTCCTCGCTGCCTGAGGTATATATCTTAGAAATTTGCACAGTACCCAAAACTTACTTTTAGAGGATTTGGGACAAATGCAAAAAGCAATGCAAATTCAGTGACTAATGATGGCCATCTAATGAGGTCATCTAGAGTAATAGAGAAGGCTACTTGGCCAGAGAGGGGGAGGGAGGAGGGAGCTGGGGCCCTGGCACATCTCTTTAATTGATTAAGGATTGAGCTACCGTCTACCATCATAGTCTCTAAAACAAAAGCTATTTCAGCCATAACATATTCTAATAAAGCTTGAATAATAATGTTCATTTATATTAAAATAAAAGACACTTTATTGCCATCAATGTAATGATTATTTTCCCTAGCAGTACATACTGTCCAATCATAATCTGTAAAGACACCTACACAGCAACAGCACTGAACGGTACCAATTTGTAGTGATGTGAGACAGACACATCACTACTGTTCACAGTAGTGATGTGCCAGCAATAATATACACTTAATACTAAATACTTAATTCATTTTTTATTCAATTCCCTCAAAGTCTTCACTACAAACATTAGGAGTTTGGACAGGCATGGACCTAAACTGCAACTTGACTCTTTGGCAGAGGCATACAAGAGTGAGGTGGTAACTGTTGAAAAAACAAACAAAAAAAAACTATTTGTTAGGCTAAGCTAGTTTCTGTAGAGCCAATGAATATTTCATGAATCTAAATTCAGTTCCTGAGTGCAAATTGAACTGAAATTGACGCAATAAACAGAAAACAGAATTGCAATTCAATTTTGAATTAAAGGAAGTTAAACTATAATGATCACCTATTTAACCTGCACTTAAAGTTGGCAGACTCAAAGGGAAACAAAGGGTTTGAATATTTTTATGTTTTATAGATGTGCTATCCAGCTCTCTGTAGTGCTGAATATAGCACTACAGTCACCTGCAGTCAGAGGTGGGAAGTAACGAAGTATAAATACTTCGTTACCGTACTTAAGTAGATTTTTCAGGTATCTGTACTTTACTTGAGTATTTAATTTTCTGCCGACTTTTTACTTTTACTCCCTACATTTGAACACAAATATCTGTACTTTTTACTCCTTACATTGTCAAAACAGGCTCGTTACTTCTCTCTCCCTCTCTCTCTCTTTTTGGTGCAGGGCGGGCAGGCTCGTTACCACCAAGAAAAAAATTACAACAACCGCATCGGCACCGTACGAGAACAAAAGGCAGAGAACCTTTCCAGTCTACAGCAGCGCACTGACATAGATTGTGTAACAAAGCGAAGAGTTGCCACTCCGCTGTATTTTCACTGGCAAACAGCAGCACACTGGCTTAGCTTGTCTATTCATAGAGAGGTATCACTTTGTCTTATTTTTCATTCTATGTTATCACAGGCATACTACTGCTCATTCATTGGCAGCTGAATTGTTAGGTCTGTTTAATAAGTAATTTACATTTTTAAAACAAATAATAATTTAACATATTGTTAAATTATTGGAGTCAAGCTTACTGGTAAACATCTACTCCTTCAAGATAATTTATTATGTTCTACAACTCATAAACATACACCAACACTACATACTGAGTGTTTGAGCAGCATATCTCCCCTGTGCTACAAAAGATCCATGGTAAAAATTATTAACATTATTGCTGAAGCCCTTCCCCCACAGTTTCCAAAAATCCTGGAGGAATCCCTGCACAGAGAGGGAAAGGGAGAGAGGGCGCGGGGCGTGAGAGCAGTTAAGAAAAAGAAAACCATAAAGAGAAATCTGGAGACATGGAGGAAGACAGTTGCCAGGGAAAATAATGTTAGTCGACGACAAAACAGAGTCGCAGAAGCAAGAAAAAATCTGTTAAAAGTCATATACGTTAGGTATAGTGTTTAGAGTACCAAAGCTGTCATCAAGGTACTCATTCAAGACCTCTGGTCAGTTCAGTCTTGATTATTGTGTGAAACTGGGCTTGCAGCAAAACTAGACTGTCGCGTGATTTTTTTCTCTCTGTACCAGCACTTTGCAGGTTGTTAATAAAAGAGGAAAAGTTCCTGTTTTGTGTGCCCTGAACTATTTTTTTCGTCAAAAAGTTATCAAAAAGGTATATGTATCATTAATGGTAAAAAATTCATTTTTACTTTTTACTTTTGTACTTAAGTACATTTCAGAGCCTGTACTTTCTTACTTTTACTTGAGTAAAGAAGTTGAATTGGTACTTCTACTTTTACCAGAGTCTTTTCTCACACAAGTATCTTTACTTCTACTTAAGTACAGAATGTCAGTACTTTTGCCACCTCTGCCTGCAGTTCCTCACAGTGAAAATGGATCACTTAAATCTGAACTTGGCAACCCGTAGGCAGGCAACGCAAATGTCTAACTTAAAATTTTTTGTTATACCACCATGGTAAGAGCAGTCCTTTAAAAATGTAGCTAAGGATACTATAGTTTAAAAAAAACAAGGTAAGAGTAAAGTAAAACTACTGATTGAAAAGAAAATTACTGACCTCAAAAAAATACAATGCAATGCAAATTCTGGGGCGCATCAGCAGTGTAGGCCTGTGTTTGCAAGCAAAACATTCCAACCTCGTTATTTATTTATTTATGTATTTATTTCTCTTATTACGTACTGATCCAGAGCCATTTTGGAAGCTCTGGATGTCAGAGGAATAATTTGAAATCTATTTGGATTTTCCCTTCAATTGTTGCTGTTGCTTTTGTTTGTAGTATTTCATGCAACTTCTGCAGCAGATAGCATTATTGTGAGTGATATTTTAGATCAAATAGAAAAGCTTCAAATTCAGTTTAGTTCAGAGCTTTATAGCTCCAATAGGTGAAATTTGTTTTGCAGCAGGGCTCAGTAAAAACAGTGTACAACAACACATAAAAGACAATATAATAAGAGTCTATGTGTAACCGGTGTGTCACGCCTGTGGTATTCTGCGTTGTGTAAGCTGGAAAGAGATTTAACACACATGCTCATGAACACACACACCGCAGGTAGGGAAGACACACACACACACACACACACACACACACACACTGCACCACAGGTAGGAGAAGTAAACCCAATAGCAGAGACAAACATAAACAAACAAACAAACTGGAATGATTTGGTGAAATTCATATGATGTATCTACATTAATCTGTTACAATAACATGAATCTTTGATTTTTGGTGAGAGTGAGAGTGATGTACACTCAGTGGCCACTTTATCAGCTCCATCTGTACAATCTAATGCAGCTCAATGCAACAGCTCTGCCATGAATTCTACCTTTTAAGGAAGTTAATAATACTCAGTTTTTGTTGACATTGTGGAGAATGTGTCAGTTTAATTTTGTGTTTATTACTGAGTTTGTAGTTTACAGAGGTCTTGTACTGGACTACATTATATTGAGAGGTGTTTCTAATTTTTTTGTCCTTCCTATTTTATATACATGAGGGGAACAGAATATTGGAAACAGCTCTCAATAAAATGCAGTCCAGTACAACAGCACCACTAACTATGAGCTCAATGCCAAACATAGAATTGAACACCTCTATTACTGTGACAAAAATAAAACCTGAGCATTACAGGCATCATAAAAGTAAACTTTATGGCAGAGCAGAATTAGATTGTGCAGGTGGACCCAATAAAGTGGCCACTGAGTGTATGTCACCTTTAATCTGTTACATCTGTTATCACATGTCAGGAAAAAAGTTAAAAGTATAATACAGTGCATATTACTGATTTTATTCTGTGAGAGTATGTGACATCAGGTTTTAGATAAGGGCTTTTGATTGAAACATCTTTCACTCAATTCTCTGTAATGTCTGGAAAGTGAGTGTGGAATAGTCTCCAAACACTTTTGTTTTGATTCCCTCAGACAGATGGTTATTGGCCAATATTTTCTAAATTATCTCATCATTTCTTCTAATCATCTATCAGGATTCTCTATTTCCAAAAGAGATGCTGTAGATATTCTTTGTGAGAAACATGGAATAGTGCATTTTCCCTTTTTAAAATTAACATGCAGCATTCTGACACAGACTTCATTTGGATAGAGTGAGGCATGGCGCAGGAGAGAGCTTGCTTTGCCATCACATCAATTTGTCTTGTAAAGCTGTCACACCTTGGTGTATCTAAGCCCCTGTGTGAATACAAATCCATGAAAATACAAACGCACAACAAAGAAAGGAACTGGGGTACTTCAATGCAGGCCTATTACACATTCACAGCACCACCTTGAGGCAATCAATCAATGCAAAAAACAAACAAACAAACAAAAAACAAAGCACATAAGGAGGGTAGTCTTTTAAAAATAGCATTTATTGTCGTTTCACATTCACTTCTATCTTTCTTAAAGGTTGTATTAGTATTGTTTTGGTTTTTGAATAAGTATTGTATTAGTTGTGATGAGGCTGCTATTACCTATGTAATAAGCAATATAATACCTCGATGCATTTAGGTTATGGATGTATAAGCGCGAGTCTCTGTCTGCACTGTCATCTGGCATCCATAAAGTCTCGAGCTCCAGTCTCGTGCCCAGCCCCCTCTGTTTGAGTGTGGGACGTGCGCGCCTGTTGTTTGTGTGGGTTGCCCAGGAACCAATATTTCTGGTTTACGTTCCCGGTCGGCCGTTCAAGTTAAGGGAACGTTTATCTCCCATTATTCCACCGGTGAATCGGGTGAGGATGAAACTTTACATTTTAAAATATGTGCTCCGCTGCTTTATGCGTGTTTGTATGCCAGGAACGCGTACGTTATGTAATTTAGCGAAAATCTGGCGCAAAATTTGAAGCCGAACTACGCTTGTCACGGCGCGTTAACACGAACCAACAGCTGTTTGTGTTAGCAGCAGTAACCTAGCCTAACGTGGGGAGTTTATCGACGGAGTATTGTTCAGTTTAAGGTTTCGTTAAATAGACATGTTAGGCTTAGACCTCGCCATTGGACAATGCAGTTAGTTAGCTTGTGGTAGAAGTATGGCATGAGTCGTCTCTGTGAATTACACGGAGACCAACAGGACCAGCAGTCACATTGGGCTTTTACTTACCGCTAGCAGGAGCTCCCAAAACACATTTATGTCAAAGGGGTGAGGACTTAGACAGAAAGCTCAGACCTAATCTTCTGACTTCCCCACAAATGTGTAATAGATACGGTTACAATAAAATGGACAGTCTCACATTGTCATCTACGGGCTGGAGGGGCAAATCTCTAATTTAATATTTCCCTCAAACATCACACAACTGCCAGCTAACGTATCTACTGATTATTAAACCTGTGGTTCTGCTCAGTTCACATCAGCACACTGACACACAGGGGGGTAAGCTTTGAATATAATTCACAATAAGCCGGATTCAGTCTATTATAACTCTTTTCAGTGGTGTACTGAGTTGGTGAAGCAGTGATCAGCTGTGGAGTAAACAGAGACAGACAACCAGACATGGCGTCACTGGTAAGTTCTGAGCATGGCTTTACCCAAAGTCAGCCATTTAAACTTTTTATCTTGTATCGTCCCTCAAAATGGTGTAATCAGATAATTAGTTACCTGTGTTGACTTCAGATCCACAATTGTTTGTTTGCATTGTGTGTTGTCAACCCTGCTCAAACAGTGGATCATTTTATGTGGGATTTTTATGAAGCCACTATAACCACACACAGTATTGAAATCAAATTGAGAGGATGCTACAGTCCATTTAGTATTACAGATCATCCAACTGACAGTCTAGATGGGAGCAAAATTCACTGCTAAGAGCAAAACCTCATTAAAGGCATTTTCTGGATGTGATTGTCTTACAGGGGAGTAGCAGTTCTTCAGCCACTGAATATACTGTGCGAGTTCCCAAGTGAGTAACATATCCTGCCTTCTCCCAGCAATGCAAATTGTATCAAAGTGTATCAGCAATGCTTTGCCAGACCCTTCTGTCTGTCTATGACTTATGTCCCTGCTGTGCTAGTACAATGGATAAGTGCTTGATGACAAACATCACTAGTTCAGCAATTTGGTATAGTGGTTCACACTATGTTTGTGTGGATTTCCTATAGGTTCTTTGGTTTTCTCTCACAGTCCATAGGCATGCAAGTCAGGTCATCTGGACACTCTAAACATCCATTAGTGTGTATATGAGTGTTTGTCTGCCTATCTGTGTGAATTCAGTGATGGCCTGGTGGCCTGTACAGGTTGTTTCTCTGCCTGTCACTCTCTGCCTGTGCATGTTTGGGTAGACACCAGCAGCCCCAAGACCATCAGTGGGAATAAGTAAAGCCAGTGAATGTATGAATGGATGTTTGTTTGCCTCTCAGTTTGTTGCTGTCTGTTTTACTGGCTGTTTATAATATAGGAACACCACCAAGAAGTACAGCATCATGGCCTTCAATGCAGGAGACAAAGTAAACTGCTCCACCTGGACTCAGGTGGGTCTACTGCTAGACAGATGAATGTCACTCACATCCTGTGGGAATTCTGATCCCTCTGTAATATTTGTCATGGTGTTTCAGGCAGGGTGCTGAGCATGAGTGATAGTGTGCATTTGTCACACACAGCTACCTATTTCTCAGTAGGGAGTACTGCTCACTTTAAGAATGAACATGCTAATCCTTTGACCCTTGATGGTTCAGTTGACACTTGAGGACATAAACCATGTAATGAGAAGCTGATGTGGAATGTTTTTGTTTTTTGTTTTTTTTTTAGCCAAGAGAACTTTATTTTTATAGTAGTGATTACTTAACATTACTTACCTAAACAGTTACTAAACAACTCTGCTATGTGCTCTCTCTGTCACCTTTATAATTTTTGCAAATACATTCTAAGAGGAGATTCATTCATTAAAAATAGTAGCACTGCAAATTCTTTACCTTTTTATTTAGATGTCCTGTGTCACCCTATAAATTAAGCCACGACAAAACCAATCTTACAAAACATTGACCTATAGCAGAAATGTATTTTAGGAGGTATGCTGGTGCCTAATATCTTTGCAAATGAAATATTCCACATAGATAGTTTGATTAATGTTCCATGGTGCTGGATTTTCCTGCCAATGCCATGCATGCTCTCCACACTGAATGAGAGCTTGTTATTCCCTCTTGTGGGCAGTTGAGGTATTGCAGTTTCCCTGTAAAAAGTTCAGGGCATGACACAGCAGTACCAATAATAGTTTAATTAACTAAAGTAGCATAAGAAACATGATTTGCCAACAGAGATAAATGGGTAGTCTGTTGTCAGATAAGATGAAAGAAGAACAGACAATGTTAGTCTGTAGGTATAAGGTGAGAAAATTACAAGTAGATGCAACAAGTAGTTGTTGCTAATTTGCAGAGGTAAACAAAAATAACCTTTTTTACTGTTTCTAAACGCATTACATTTAAGAGACATGCTGTAAACGCATGATGATCACAGGAGTTTCTAAATTTGATTTCTACATTTCCTAACATCTACCTCCCTCCCCAGGCTCGTATGGAAAGAGACATGAGTGCTCGGCGGATGTATGGGGAGGAGGAGATGCCGGAAGGCGCAGCTGGGAGTGAGTTTGGCAAGAAGCAGCGGGAAGAGGCACGGCGGAAGAAATTTGGTATTGTGACACGCGAGTTCAAAGTGGAGGATCAGCCCTGGATCCTCAAGGTCAACGGCAAAGCTGGCAAGAGGTGAGGACACTTCTTTACTCTCTGTCACTTGTTTTATTTCTTACTTACACAAATTTCATAAGCTCAGAAAAAGATGGGTTGTGAAGGATCTTTTGCTCACTGTCACTGCATACTTGCAACATAAACACAGGAATTTTCATACACTGAGCACAGTCCACTTATGTCTTAGCACTGGTCCCCACTTGTTATGCATCTCTTTTAAAGTTGTTTAAAAAACATATCTCACTGTGGCTAGATTGCTTCTATTTGGGATTTGTTTAAAATCTTGGCCAATGCCTGTATAAGCAGCACCACTTTCTGGCTTAAAAAAATCTCCATTTGAATGTATAGGCCGAACCTGATGGGGAGGAAGGGATTCTTCCATGTTTAAATGCATTTGCTCTCACCCTCTGTCTGTTTGTGTATGTTTTTGTCAGGTTCAAAGGTCAGAAGAAGGGCGGTGTTACAGAGAACGCATCCTACTACATCTTTACACAATGTCCCGATGGAGCCTTTGAGGCCTTCCCTGTCCATGGCTGGTACAACTTTACACCGCTGGCAAAGCACCGCACTCTCACTGCTGAGGAAGCTGAGGAGGAATGGGGCAGGTGAGGGAATGCGGAGCAACAGGGAGGATTAAGTGTCTGTGATTGAGGAAGGGGGATTAGGGAAAATCAGTACGAGGAAGGGAAGAATGGAGGTTTGATTAGAGAGGAACTTGAGGAGATTTATCAGGTGGGAAGCACACAGAAATGGAGAGACGGAAGAAAAGAGAAGTATAGAAGGATAAGAGCAGTAGCTGTTCAGGGGAATTTAAAGTTGAGAGGCGAGGAGGAGAACAGGAGGAGTCCTAGATGCAGGGAATGTTGAAATGTGAGCATGTTTGACAGGGGATAAAGAAGTAGTAGCATTTTCCATATGGGCCAGTTTACACTCATCATTTCTGAATGTGACGTTCAACATGGGTTGCCAGGTAGCACAAGAACAAATCGTCCTAATGTGTGAAGTACTGTAGATTAGACTGTCAGTCTTATCTGACAGACCTACAGATAAATCAGATAAGGTAAAATTCACTCAAAACACCCACTGGATAAGAGGTGTGTCAGAAAAAGGGAGATTAACGGGAGAAATGGTTGGACAGAAAGGGTAAAATACGGCAGACTAGCAGCACAAACAGAAGTGTTGGAAGGTATGGTCTTTGGTCTTTTTTTGAGCATGAGCAAATCACATCAAGTGAAAACAATGTTTCTGTATGAAACAAGCTTTTCATTGGCTGCCTCCTCCTTGGTAAATGATTTTCTGCCTGTTTGGATTGCAAACTATCCTCATATTAATTAAAATTCGGCATTTATTCACATTTGATAACAAAAATAAAATATTCTTGTGTTGTCAGAAAATTAACTGTGCTAACCATGCTTTTCCTTAAACTACAGGAGGAACAAAGTGGTGAACCACTTCAGCATCATGCTTCAGAGACGTCTGCGGGAGCAGGAACGTGGCGAGGAGGAGGAAGATGAGACTGAGAAGGCGGGGAAAAAGAAGAAGAAGAAGGGGGGTGGGCGAGGGGGCGACCTGCGCATCCATGACCTGGAAGATGACTTGGACATGAGCAGCGATGACAGCGACAGCAGCATGGGAGAAGGTAAGGAGAGAGAGATGGGATGGGACCCAGGAAAGAGAGGAAAACCCCTCTTCAGACATAAGAAAATGCAGAGACAGCTAAAGGCTGATGATACTTTTTTTCAAATTCCCCCACAGTACATTATTTGTGCCTGCAAGGATAAATGGTAAAAGTAGCCAGTCTATTGGCTACTGGATAGGCAATCCCTGCTCACCTTCTTACTTGGAGCGAAAAATTAGTCTGAGTCTCCCAGTGAAGCACCCCACACCTGTTGTCATTGTAATAATTGTCATATGACTTCTACTTCCTGTGATCAGAGTATCTTAAGTGGTGACATCATCCTGCACTTGTGGATATAAATAAAACTTTGAAGTCAATAAAATGTTCACAAATCTATAAACATCCTCTCTCATCCTTCAAATAAAATAGTTTCTGTCCCTTTGGTTTGCACTTGTGAATGACCCTTCCCTGGACTATGTCCTGCCCAAACATCCTGTTTGAACAGGAACTACATAAAATTGAGAAAGTTATCGTCCATTTCATGGGGTCTTTAAATGTTCTTTAAATGTACTCACTCTACTATCACTGAGTTTGCTTCATCCTTCTTTGCTCTGATTTCATCCACTCTCCTCTGTTACGTTCTGCCAATCCATCCATCTGCCTGGGCCAGATGGAGAGGGCAAATCAAAGGCAAAGAAAGAGAAGGAGGCGAAAGGGAAAGCAAAGAAGAAGAAGAGGAAGAGCAGTGAAAACGAGGCCATGGAAGACAGTGATGATGGTGACTATGAGGGCCTAGAGGTGGACTACATGTCAGATGAAAGCAGGTCAGAACCACTGCATTCTCTCTCACACACACAGGCAAACAACACCACAGCTTCTTCATAGACACTTGTATAAAATATGTTTTTATTTTTTGTTGAGTTTTTACATGAAGTGCACGTTTGTCTCCGATTTCAGTTCAGAGGAGGAGCCAGAGAAAGCAAAGCCCAGCAAAGGAGAGGAACACCCCAAAGGTCAGAGCTCCGCGTGCGTGCGTGCGTGCGTGCGTGCGTGCGTGCGTGCGTGCGTGCGTGCGTGCGGGGAGGTGTTTATTTGAGAGGGCCTTAGTGTGCAAGTGTTACCTTTTTGATGATATAATACCCATGTTGGCTCATAAAATTTAGTTTTTAGACAAAAATGCCCAAATAGAATTTGTAATTATTATAAGTAGCAGTTATTTGAACATTTCAATTCAATTTAAAATATTTGTCAAAATAATTTTCAAAATAATTTTCAACTAAATTAATATGGTTGCAAAGTAGTCATTTTTCAAATGGCCCATAGAATGGAGGTTTATAGAGCATCTTGCTATTTTTTGAGTGATGATGCTATCTTCTGTAGTGGCTAACCTCTTCTGTATACACTGTAATGGGGTCTATTCTCACCTACTTCACCATGAAACCAGCAGATCCTCACCGATTATTGCTATCACATAATTGCCATCACAGACCTTCACACTAATGATTGGCAACTGTATTTTTTCCTTTAAAATATTGTTTGTTTGTAGGAATTGACGAGGCATCTGAAAGCGAGGAAGAGAGCGAGGAAGAGAAGCAGAATGAGGAGGAAGCAAAAGAGGAGGATGAGGAAGAGGATGGAAAAAAGACCCCAGTCCAAATGGAGAAAAAGAAGAAAAAAGGTACCCATGGAAACAGTTCTTATCGTGTCACAATACAGATTTGAAAAATGGTCCTAATCCACCTTAGCAGTGTTAAATAAGGCCGCCTTCTGTTTGACGCTTAAGGATATTAAAGGTGAAGTTGTGAGTTTTGTGCCCTTGTGTGTCACAGACAGCAGTGGAGAATCAGACAGCTCAGACGACAGCGACATTGAAGGAGAAGCAGCCTCCGCTCTGTTTATGGTGGTAAGAGTGTGTGTGTGTGTGTGTGTGTGTGTGTGTGTGTGTGTCTCCATGTTCTGTTTTCTTGCTCTAAAACCAGAATTCCTTTAGAACATTTAAGATCTGTTAGGGTTAGGGTTAGGGTTAGGGCTGGGCGATATGGCCAAAAATATTAATATCCGTAATTATTTTGATATCTATCCAATAACCATGACGGCACATTTAAAGGCTGCTTTTTACTTCTGAGCGAACTCTGAAGAAGACAGAATGCTCTAGCTCATAATACTGAACTGCTTTAGACGCTTTACAATACGGTGTACATGTTATATGTGCTGTGTGTGTCTCATGGATTGTAATGCAGCGTGTAATCAGAAATTCCTCTATTCCTGCCACAAGATTCACCGTTGGTATGTCATTTGTCTGCCTGTTGTCTGCTCATGCAAATTGACACGATTTTTTGTGCATCAGTCATGGATTATAATTAGATTAAGATATATTGACAC
The DNA here is from genome assembly GCF_902150065.1 of Myripristis murdjan. Classification (NCBI taxonomy): domain Eukaryota; kingdom Metazoa; phylum Chordata; class Actinopteri; order Holocentriformes; family Holocentridae; genus Myripristis; species Myripristis murdjan. The sequence goes on along the minus strand of NC_043987.1, from coordinate 14,125,121 downwards.
TTTATTGAACAATTTTTATTTTGATATAGTGGATAATTTCACTATACAACCTGTTGTATAATGACAAATAAACTTCCTTATATCCTTGTAAGTATATTATGATAATTATTGTTCTAATGTTCAGTGACAGAACATGTTTTATTGGAGAAAGATTTTGACTTCTGCCATTTGGACGTTTTTAGTGTGTCAATGCAAATGCTGTTGCTAATACATGTACACCTGTTTTTAAGATGTGTTAGGGGTTTTCCAACTGCCTCTCTCTTTCTCTTTCAGAAAAAGCGCACACCTCCCAAGCGTGGAGGTGGGCGTGGCTCTGGCGGCAGCTCCAGGACTGGCAGTCGCCCTGGGACACCATCCATAGACTCTGCTGCCACTTCCAATACGCTCCGTGCTGCTGCCAACAAGCTTGAGCAAGGTGCTCGTATGTACACACAGATGATTGACAAGTATTTTGATTTCTCTCATGATGAATGTCTCTCTTGAAACCTGAAATATCTACATCCCTTCTCTACAGGTAAGAGGCAGCCCCAGGGTCCTGGCACTGACACACCAGCTGCCAAAAGGCTGAAAATGGAGCCCAGCAGTCAGAGCCCCGCTCCCTCAGGAAAGAGCACGCCCCAGCCCCAGTCAGGCAAATCCACCCCCAGCTCCAGGTACACAACTTACAATTCTTGTCGAAAAATAAATGGTTTTGCCAGAAGCCTATTCGTGGGGTAAGAAATGTACATGTCATGGAGACATGCTTGTAAAAAAATTCATCCAAAATCCTGTGCCACACAGACATGGGCTACTTTGGCCATTTTACCTCATCCTATTTTTCAAACACTATATCCCAGCCAGCACCTACTTGGCCCCATCAAAGCCAAGCAAACAAAACCCCTCATCTATTCACTCTCTTCTCCATCCATCTACCCCACAGTGACGTGCAGCTAACAGAGGAGGCAGTCCGGCGCTACCTGATCCGCAAGCCCATGACGACCAAAGACCTGTTGAAGAAGTTCCAGACAAAGCGCACAGGCTTGAGCAGTGAGCAGACAGTCAATGTGTTGGCGCAGATCTTAAAGCGCCTTAATCCAGAGCGCAAGAATGTAAATGACAAAATGCACTTCTACCTCACTGAATAACCACAGAGTGGAGAAGATTGGGGGTAGAAAAGATGGGAGGGGCTGGCAGTGAATTCCTCTTCGGGACTAATGAAATAGATTGATAAGATGGAGGAAAAGGGGTTTTCCAGTGGTTGTTGAACACTGGTGGTGTCCTTGCCCTGTAGCTTTCTCAAATCCAAGATTATTTCACACATGCATGAAGGTATCTGTTTTCTAACAAAATTCTGACAACTGAAGGTGTGTTTTTGTGTCTGTTTGGAGAAGATATGAGATGCCATGAGAATTGAGGCAGACACTTGAATAATATTTTGTTAAGAATCTTACATTTGTTTTCCATATTCACAAATCCTCAATTAAATAATGCAGGCCTTTTTATACGGTGTGAAAAACACTGCTCATAAACCCTGTGTGGACTTTGTCTACTTGTAAACAGTTAGTTATAAATTAGTGAATTTCTTTGCTAGACACTTTTCTAATAAAGTCTAAAATCTGCTGCTGTGTCCCATTCTGCTTCTTGGTCCCTCCTATTTCATATGAAGTTACCCAAATTATGCACCATCTAAAGAACAGAATATTTGCATACCCATGTAATTGTTTTGTTGTTAACTATCTTATCTGTGACTTTAGCTGTGGTGACAAACATAACATATATGAACATAAAATAACATTTCTCAGCTAAAAATCCTCAATTTAAAGAATAGCAAAACTTCTTGGTTGCACCAAAGCATCTTTTGTCAGTGTTTGAGTGCCATTACAGTAAACTAATAGCTCTATAGCTTAATTTACTTATCACATCCACTCTATTTAGTCATTTCCTGTTATCTAGTACAATGTATATGACTCAATCAAATGAATTAATTGTACAAATGTACAATATCAAATACAACTCTTGAAAGATTGTTTTGTTTTAATTGCTATTATACAAGTAATGCACTGCAATCAGTTAACAGACCATGGTTATCTGGATAATAATGCACAGCACAGTGAATTAGCAGTTCTTTTGCAGAGATCAAATGCTTTAAAAATGGTATTAACTCTTTCTTGTGTAGCGGAAAATTCAAAGCCTCTTCGCAGCACTTGCAGAACTGAACTGAGTTATAGCTCAAAAATTACAAGGAAATTTATCAAACGTTTGATTCAGAACAAGTTGAATTTCAGAATTATGAAGCTCCAGTGGTTTGTCTTTTTGTGTCTTGCCTGGTTATTTCATTTGCGGGCAGTAGCATAGTTGGCCACAAACCAACTACAGGTCATTTGTATGGCTGTAAACAAAAACAAAAGAAAATTATATTTTGGAAACATAAGTGGTATTCAAATTGCATGCAAAAACACTTTCAAATCCCTAGGTGAGACAAAGCAGGGACTAAGCAAACAAAAACACTGTTGATTCATTCATTAACCCCTTTAAGGTCATGGTACATGAATGGATACACTGGAAAGCTTCATAATTAATTTACCTATTCTGGTTTATGACTAAGTATGAATTTGGATATTGAAAGTCCAGACCATTGCCATTGCTGCCTATTATTTCAAATAATTTTAATGATGTATTTTCAGTTTGGACACAGTGAATTTTAATTAGATGTTCACACGACAGCAGCATTGTACTTTTTTTGCTCATCAAATAGCCAGATCCATGGTGTCAAGATAAACTGTGATCTCTGACCTTCTTTCAGGGGTGTGAATGTGAAGTTGGGGAGGTAGCGTCTTAGCTTGGCATTGCTAGCGGTTTTCTTCATCTGCCCATCAGACTTGGTGGTGTCAAACTGGTGTGAACGGTCAAGGAGAGATGAGGTGGGTTTCGCTGGGCCTCAGACCTTTGTTTTCTTTATATTTTGCATTTACAGTGAATCTAGAAACTACATACACTACATGAAAACAAATTCTGAAAACCAGTGCAAAAGATGAAAACCACATCTCTTAACTCCACCTGTTTGAACTTGCTTAGGCTTTTCTTCCAAAACATCATTATTAAATAAAAGCACATACCTGAATAATAAACTTCTCTGGGATTCATAAAGTAATACATGAAATAACACATTGTTTTGTTGCTGGTAAGCAAAACGTCTTTTGTACTTAAATTTGACGATGTCTCATCACATTCTTCATTTTGCTGTGAAGTCATCTTGTTGTCTAGAGAATTTAAATGTGCTGAACCTTTGTCACAAAAGTGTGAATGAGTTGGTCAGTTCCCCAACTACTTTATTTTCACACATGTATTGTTATATCTATGTGAAGATACTTCATATTTCTAACCTCTGGTCATACGTTTAGTTCATTAAAACATCTTAATACTAAGACCATACAACAGAGATGTTCCATATAGTTTAAATAGTTAACTGGCTTTATTTACATGTCAGTTTATATGTGTTTCACTAACTAAGAATTTGGGAATGAAACAATCTTCTGTTGTAAGTAGATGTTGAGTCATGGCAAACAAATAGCGTTTTTCCACTATAGTACCGTGCCGCGCCATGCCGTGAAATTCACGGTTCCGCATTCATTCCCACTACACCAGCCCGCTTGGTTCCGGGAACCAACCGTGAAAGATTTCAGCCCGGTTTGACATCTGGTGCTGGCCCGATTAGAACGGGGCCGCGGAGGCGGGCCTAAATATGATCTCCTTCGTGATTGGTCCGTTAGAATGTCAGTTAACCAGGCTGCTACAAACTGACAAGTGACAAGTGTCAACCATTAAACCGTCAGCCAGTAGGCTATTATTTACAAACATTCGTTTCTGGAGAGATTATGGAAGAAATTGATTTGCTTGCTGAGTGTTTTGTTGGGTTTTTCTGTTGTGTAGCCTAGTTTACATTTTTTTTACAAATGGAAATGGAAATGTGACCACTTAGCGCAGATGGCAGACCATCTGTGAAGATGATGATGATGGCATCAGGTGGGTCGGCCGCCAGCCCGCCGACCAGTGTTGCGGCCGGCCCGCTTGACGCCGACCAGCGGCCGGCCCGCGACACAAGATTTTTATTCAAAATCTTGTTTGAATAAAAAAGCCACTGGCCAGCAGCAGGTGGGCTGGCCAGCTTACCTGCTGCCGACCAGTGGCTTTTTTATTCAAACAAGATTTTGTCCATTAAAAAAAAGTAGCAAAAAGCTAATGTAGGCTAATAACTGACAGTTCCTCTTGTTACTATAACAACTCCATGGCAACGAGCACGCCTCTCTAATTCTATGACGCCGACCCGCTGGTACCATAAGCAATGGAAACACTCCAAGGCCAAACAGGGCCGTGCTGGGCTCAGCCTGGCACGGCCCTTCACGGCACGGCTCTTTATAGTGGAAATGAGCTAAAAGTGTGCTGTATTCTGGCTTGCTGACTAAAAGTGAAATGAGCTAAAAGTGTGCTGTATTCTGGCTTGCTGACTATTCAGTGGAGAAGCCAAATAATCCCAGCCCCATTTTTGTTGAACAGGGCTAACAGGGACAGAGTGGAGGAGCAGTGGGGAATAATGAAAAAGATACAAGTATTTTGCCTTTGAAGTCCATAGACTGTGCAATTATCTCCACAGCATCTTTGATTGAGACCTCATCCTCTTCGGCCACTGTGCAAACGAGAGGCTGTGTCAGTCAAACAAAACATAGTTACATGCACACATAAACAGAATGTCACTTGTGTGTGTGTGGAAGTCATCTGGCCCTGGTGCATGTGTGTTCAAGCTGTATATATTTGCAATGAATTGTTTTCAACCCGCAACTTTCTCTCAGTAGTCCTCTATTTATCACAAACAGAAACATACTCAGCAGCACACACAAGCAAATACAGGCTATGAAGGAGCATAAAAGAACACTATACTCACCAGAGAGGATGATGGGGTCAATCTCATCATATTCCCTTAGTACCCACACAATCAGACGGCCCAGGTCCTGAGAATGAACACACACATACACTATATTACCAAAAGTATTCGCTCACCCATTCAAATGATCAGAATCAGGTGTCCTAATCACTTGGCCTGGCCACAGGTGTATAAAATCAAGCACTCAGGCATGCAGACTGTGAAACAAGACATTTGTGAAAGAATGGGCCGCTCTCAGGAGCTCAGTGAATTCCAGCGTGGAACTGTCATAGGATGCCACCTGTGCAACAAATCCAGTCGTGAAATTTCCTCGCTCCTAAATATTCCACAGTCAACTGTCAGCTCTATTATAACAAAATGGAAGCGTTTGGGAACAACAGCAACTCAGCCACGAAGTGGTAGGCCACGTAAAGTGACGGAGAGGGGTCAGCGGATGCTGAAGCGCATAGTGCAAAGAGGTCGCCGACTTTCTGCACAGTCAATTGCTACAGAGCTACAAACTTCATGTGACCTTCAGATTAGCCCAAGTACAGTACGCAGAGAGCTTCATGGAATGGGTTTCCATGGCCGAGCAGCTGCAGCCAAGCCACACATCACCAAGTGCAATGTAAAGCGTTGGATGCAATGGTGTAAAGCACGCCGCCACTGGCCTCTAGAGCAGTGGAGACGCGTTCTCTGGAGTGATGAATCACGCTTTTCCATCTGGCAATCTGATGGACGAGTCTGGGTTTGGAGGTTGCCGGGAGAACGGTACATTTCAGACTGCATTGTGCCGACTGTGAAATTTGGTGGAGGAGGAATTATGGTGTGGGGTTGTTTTTCATGAGCTGGGCTTGGCCCCTTAGTTCCAGTGAAAGGAACTTTGAATGCTTCAGGATACCAAAACATTTTGGACAATTCCATGCTCCCAACCTTGTGGGAACAGTTTGGAGCGGGCCCCTTCCTCTTCCAACATGACTGTGCACCAGTGCACAAAGCAAGGTCCATAAAGACATGGATGACAGAGTCTGGTGTGGATGAACTTGACTGGCCTGCACAGAGTCCTGACCTGAACCCGACAGAACACCTTTGGGATGAATTAGAGCGGAGACTGAGAGCCAGGCCTTCTCGACCAACATCAGTGTGTGACCTCACCAATGCGCTTTTGGAAGAATGGTCAAAAATTCCTATAAACACTCTCCTCAACCTTGTGGACAGTCTTCCCAGAAGAGTTGAAGCTGTAATAGCTGCAAAAGGTGGACCGACATCATATTGAACTCTATGGGTTAGGAATGGGATGGCACTTCAGTTCATAGTATGAGTAAAGGCAGGTGAGCGAATACTTTTGGTAATATAGTGTACATAGATAGACACACATAACATAATCAGGAATTTCTAATTTAAGAATACAATTTAAATATAAGCTGCCAGTTCTTGCACAAAGATGCAGGACTATACCAGAGAATAGATGAACTGTCTTCTAGGAGTCCCAGAGCCAGACACATTCAGAGCAGTTCCATCCTCTGTGAGAGAGTGAGGCACAAATGCTTTACTATGTGTGTGCACACAGGCATGTGAGCACGTGCATAGGGGCAAGAGGGTCTAAGCTACTTACTTTTGGCAGTGTATGTCTTGTTTATGAGTGCTGACAGCACATGGCCATTTTCTATGTTGAAGTTGTCATAAGGGCCAAACACATTGGTTGGGATGACTGCTGTGTAGCGACGTCCATACTGCTTAAAGTAAGCCCTGTACATACATGTACACACACACACATGCATGCATACACAGGTTAGACAGAATTTTAGATGAAGCTTTACAGTTGCCACAATAAGCTGTGTGGTTCGTAATGATGAGTATGCAGGTATCATTAAATTATCAAGCTTAGCACCTTTAAAGCAAAATTGAACTTAATGGTAGTGAATTGGCTTGTATAGTTACCTGGGTGTGTTATGAGTCCACCTGGTGGTTAAACATCTTTATTTTTGCTCCGTGCTCCCCTAGACTGTTAATCCAGATTACTGTATTTGTATCTCTCCATTCAGTTACATAGTGCAGCAAAATAGGTCCCTAAATAACATGTTTAGCACATGAACAAACGCAAACTCAGCAGATTAAGCCAATATAAAAAAAAAAACAAGTCTCAGTGCCCTGATTGATTGATTGATTGATTGACATGATTACATTTATGAAAGTACAATCAAGTTGTTTCTTCCTCGTCATAAAATTAGCATCTGGAAGTTTCCTGCAGGCGCTACCTACCAGATCTACTTTCATTTCCTCAAAAATGGGGACCAGTGACCTGCCAAGATATGTATCACTGATGAACAGTGTGCCCCTGGCTGATATTTACAGAACCTGAACCAAACTTACACCATCATACACCAAAATGCTCTGTGTGTCATGCTGAATGTGGCAATACCAACTGTGAAACAATGTGAGGCCTGCTGTGGAAGCCATTGGAAGTTGTCCTCTAATGGGAAGTGTGCCCCTGGCCGCTCTTAGGGTCATAGCAGAAAACGCTTAACATGTTTGATGTATAACGTGTAGTGTGTACAATTTGCAACAAACCCATTATCAAAAATCTTAAGCATTTTCTGCTGAATTAAATGGTACCAGGTTAAAAGCAATCTGATCTCTACTTTTGATACTACAAGCCTCAGAATGTTTTTGTTTGTTTGGTACTGACATAATCTCTCTGGCATAATTTTGTTGGCACTGGTTTATGCACTAAAAGTGTTAGTTTGGGACCTGTGCTATAGAGGTGAATGGAAAGATAAAAATACAGTATTCTGGGTTAGCAGCCCAGTAGAACATGGAGCAGTTAATGAGAAAATTACACCAGCATGTGGACTCATAACTTCCAGGGAACAATACAAGCCAAAACTCAACAACAATTTTGCCTTAAACCGTATCATTCAGTGATTTTCTTTTGAATACTTCTGCACTGTACTGAAAGGTAAATCACATATTTCTGTTAACTGTCTATAGACCACTGAAATACTCTGCTGTCCATTATCTCCACTGATTATGACCGATTCGTCATAACTGGTAACTTAAATATCCACATACTCAATCCTGATAGTGATAGTTTATTTCAAAGTGCTACTGTTGTTTATAAATCACTTAGTGGTATTTTGATATGCTTGAAAGTACAAAACAATGGAGATCACCAAGAATCTGCTTCACAAAATTAAAAAAAAATGTGGCCCAACTCTATAGCCTCTTCATAAAAAAAAAAAGTCTAAATTGAAATGCACTAGCTTGCTAATGCTGTCGTTTTAATTAATTTGACATCATTAATAAATGTCCAGAAGTTAAACATTTTTAGACAGTGTCTTCAATCCTTTTTGTCAAGATGACTTCGTATCAGAGTCCCCCATCTGTCCACACCACATTTTTGTGTGCTTTGCACAGCTCACCTGTTCTGGACATCAATCATCCTTTTAGCATGTGAATAGCCAAAGTTGGAGTCATGGGGTGGCCCGTTGTGTATCTGTGGGAATTAGGGATGACAAACTTCAAAGATTATTCTTTGGCATTTCTGCTTTATTTGACAGTCAATGTAGAGCGCATGTGTCGAGCCATGTGCCATGGAGGGCTAAGAGGCTGCATTTTTTTTTTTTTTTTTCAACCAAAACCAGTGATTTCACTAATTAGTTCCTCCTCTCTGCTTGAAGGGGAGGAAATAAACTGGTGGAGTTTTTGGTGGGAATGACATGGAGCAGAACTGAGAGATGTGATCTGCAAAAATGATCACATCTATTCACTGGGCAAAACTGAGCTCATTGAAGCCAGGCATTTTTCAGCTGGCTATCAACTGACTTTCTTCCTTATTTACAATACACGAAAACCATTTTTTATATTATGCAGCAGTACCACAGTCATTCTACTATTCATTGTCATCTCATGAAACTCTCCACTGTGGTCTGAGGTACAGCCCTAAAACTGTGGCACTCTTTTGAGTGCAGATATTCAAATCATTCCGTTTTCTCAAGGTGTTGAGAGACTGAAGAGGAAATGTTGCCGTTGTGGCCTTGGCAGTGCAGCAGGATTCAAATATGTTGCAACATCAGTCTTCACACATCACACCACACACAGCTGCTGAAGCTGTCCATAAAGAAGGGTTAGGCAGGCCTGCCAGCTGCATTTGTGAAGCCTAAAAGGCTGAATCTCATCTTTGAGTACATATCATCACCTTAGCACCCCTTCTCTCCTGAGACATCAACATGTTCAAGAGTTAAGAGTTATAAGTGTTCCTTGCTTTGCACTGTCCAAGAAGAGGAGAGGGCTAAGGTTGAGGATTCTGGTAATCAGCAGTCCAGAATGTAGCCCAATATATGTTATCCTTTGTCAAGACTATGTCACTGTGGAAGAATAGCAACAAAGAAGGAAAGAGATCTCTCTCCTATGGCCAAAAAAAGCAACATTTAAGAAGAAGAAGAGGAAGATTACGAAGGTTAGTCTCCTTGAAAAACTGATCAAATGCATAATATAATTTGTACTGTGTCATCTGCTGATGCTATATAATTTGCTAAGGACACAAAATCAAAAAAATCAAAAAATAAATAAATAAAATAAAAATCAGACAGTGTCAGCCAAAGTTAGAGCTTGATAATGTTTGATATCGAGCCAGAATGAGCGAGACTTGCAGCCAATCTCTCTCTCTCTCTCTCTGATACGTTATAGGGACATAATTTTTATATTTGCTGCCTCATAATAAGATTAACCAGAACAAAAACTGTCATCACTTCACTACATGAGATGGAATTTATAACCAAATATCACATAAATGGAGAGAGTTTAGTACAGCTCCTGAAACACGAGTGCAATTCTTTGGTATGAGGAAAACAAAAGTGGCAAGCTACTCACTATGGGAAAATGGTTTTAATTTAGGGGAGGGTATTGATAAGAAATTATCGATATCAATGCCATTATCGATTCTTCTTATCGATACAATTCTTTATCAATTCTCTTATCAATTCTAAGTATGGTATTATGTCCCTGGGAAACACAGGGGGTGGTGAGGTGGCTAGTAGCGGTTTTTGTCACGAGCAAAGCGGGCAGCCACCCGGGGCGGAACATTGGGTGGGCGGTAAGAGCACTTAAAAAAAAAAAAAAATCATCTGTGCCGCGAAGCGGTTTTCTATTATCTAGAACACAGTTTTTCAAATGGGTGTACTACCCCTGGGGGTACTTGGAGGAACTCCAGGGGGTACGTGAGATTTTTAAAAATTATACAACACGTAGACCCGACCGAGCAATCTGATTGGTCAATCAGATGTCTAGAATGTGCTCAAATGAGCAATTGAGTATGGCTAGCCATGATGCTAACGGAACTGGGCGCAAGCACCTCGTTCCTGACCACATCAGTGTCATGATGTGATAACGGTCAAACACACCCTCTTGTGTAATAATGCTTAAAAACCTCATCACTGAAAATATTACTCCGCCTATATCTTATTGCCCGGGTCTGTGTGGTTTCCATGGCAACACGAAACGTTTCACTGAAACCCGCATCAAAAGCCGCTGTCAACTTTGTTCGTGATCCAAACGATTTTGTCACACAAATCAAAATCATATGGTGTGACACTATTTTGGGATATTTCAACGGGCAACTGTTTTGACACCCTTGGGAAGGAGAGGTCCTTCTTCAGCAAGGTGGTTACTAGCATAGATATCTATAATAAAAGCCTTTATTATAGATATCTATGGTTACTAGCAATACCAGACCATAACAGGTTTCTGAGGTGAGTTATAATTTTTATATTTTCAATAAATCAGATCTTGTTGGCACTCTGACAAAAGTCCCACTTCCAGATGTCTTTTGGTGTGAAACATTTTTCATAAAAATGCAAAGAAAATTAATTTTAATTTTAATAATTACATGTAAATCTATGTTGCTTTGTTATAGCTAGCATGTTGTTAGTATGCTAATGTGTAGCTACAAGACTCAAGGTTGTGCTAAGTGCAGAAAACATAATATGGTGTGATGACATTTCATCATATGCTGTGACATGTCTGCCTGTCACGCCATATGATTTGATTGTCACACCATATGATACGAATTGTAATTTCCTGGAGATATAACAATAAATAACAAAGTCCAATGTATGTTTTGTCCTTTTAAACATTTGTTTGGGTCCATCATCACATAAATGCTGTAATTATCCACAGTAGATTGTGTTTAGTTTAGTTTAGTTTTATTCGGTGATACAGATTTCTAGTTTATCAGACAGATACAGCAGACCCCTTCACAGAAACCTTAGAATGCTGTTTAAGTCAAAACAATGTTTTGTCTTCGTCTTAAACCATACATTCCCTTTTCTTTTGTCAGCTTGAGGCAGATAATGACGAGTGCAGAGAGGACAAAGAGATACAGGGAGAGACTGAACTCAGACCCTGCAAAGAGAGAGGAGTTGCTGACAACTGTCTGTCTCCATTCATTGACCAATAGGAAGGTCTGAGGGAGGGTTTTAGGGGTTGCCTTCATTGTTGATTCAAAAGGCCTTAGGGCAGATTTCTTGAAGCCTGGCAACTAAGAGGAACCTAGTTATGAAATGAAGAGAATAGACTATGGGGAACAATTTGATGTACTGATTAATAAATAAACATATTTATTTAAATGAAATGTATTTTCTGATGATGTCCAGGCCAGCAAACAAGCCTTGCTGGCCCAGTTGGCCCACAACTGTTAAAATGTTCACACTATTCTGTTTCTCTGTTAACAGATATCAAGAAAAGAAACAGAAAGGGGAGATACCTGAATTCAGTATCAAGAGTCTTTTGTTATGTTTGGTTGAAAAATCTGAAAAAAATGAGTAATGAACTGTTTTAATGTTAAGTATGTTCACATAAAGCATAATGTTCTGCATAATATTGAGAAGGTCTTTGACAAATATAGTTTTTATTTATACATGTTTGACACTGAAGACAGCAAAACAGCCATGTCATGTCATCCATATCAAATCAAACAATAAAATTGGAATATTACCTTCCAGTAGTTATGAGTGGTTAAATATTTCCTGCCATATGAGTGATCAGTACTCACCAACAGGTAGGCTAATACATGGTTTGCATTGACACATGGCGACATGATCATATGGTGTGACAATATATCATTTGGTGTGACATTCCAAATTGTGAAAATAATATACCTTTATTAATGATAAAACCTGAAAATGTTTGTGGAATACATAGAAAATACTGTCAGCAAGAGTCACAAATATTTTTATAATTTTATAGCAAGGTTTGTCACAATAAATAGAAAATATGTTGAAAGGCCGACGACATAGGTCTCACATTGAGCGATGATTTAGAAAATAATACACAAATGTAATTAATTTTCACAAAACTATAATATATAGCGGGTAGTGGCAGCGGATAGCGGGTGGCACAAGATAGGGCCCAGTGTCTCTGCTTATTGATATAAAATAATCATAACTGTGTGGCTGAACCAGGTCCACTGACAAAAGTTCTATTTCATTGTTTCTAGACTTTAAAGGCAAAACTTCCTTTGCAGTAATAGCACATTTACTGTGTTTGTTTCCAGTAATTTGACAACTATAGCGACTTTAATGTGTACTTTTATTTAGGACTGTAGAAGTGCAGTTAGTGTGGCATGTAGGGAAGGCTGTAGGATAGGAAGCAGTTAACTACTTCATGAATACCTCTCTTTTCAGTTTCAGGACAACAACAACTTGTGCTGTCAGGTAGGCAGGTGCAGTTAGTCACATCTGCCTCGCCTTGGGGTGAGGCTGATGTGGTGAGCCTTTGATATGGTGAGCTACAGGCTTTATTTGATCCCTCATATTGCATTATTTGATCCCTCCTATTGTCCTGGGTCAAACCAAGACAATAGGAGGGATCAAATAATGCTTTAAGTAAAGTTTAAATGGGGAATAATGTAGTACCAGTCAATGTGGCAGAGTCTCTACCTCATGATACAGAAGGAGAGTCACCACAGAAAAAAAAAAAAAAAATTATAATGGACATATCTAAACACTGTCTCCAAATGATAGTCTTGCTAGCAACTAAACACCCTCTTTTTGACTGGGGTATGATTAGTTGCTAATGACAGTCTCATATGGATATGTGGATATTGCTAAGCTTGCCACAGTCTCATCAGCTGATTTGTTGTTCAACCCCTTGTTGTCTTATTGTTTTACTATTAGTTACTGAACTCACCATGGTCTCATCAATGGGGTAGGTGGTTTTAGATGCAGCTGGACAGACAAGACACTACCTTGGTGACACCCATGTCATGAGCAGTTTGTAGTACATTGTCATTGATCTTGAGATTGTCCCTCTGCAAAAATGTTAAAAGACAATGTGGATATTGTCTGCAGTATCTGAAACATTGCAATAATATATCAGCCTCTTTCTCTGTTGTAATACTGCATTCTCACCAAAAAGTGCAGGTTGCTCTTCATGTGTAGATACAGTCCTCCCACTTTTGCAGCAAGGTGGATGACATGGGTGGGACGATACTTTTCAAACAAAGCCCTGGTCTGCCCAACATCTCTGTCAACATTATAGCACACAGTTTTAAACAGGAATAAATTACACACTGGAATGCAATAGCATTGATTTGGAAAGGTTAGAAAATGATACATAAAGGTAGCCATTTGAAGTCTGGGTTGAGCACTCAGCCCTCTCTCAACAACTGTTGCAGTGCCCTTGAACAAGACCCCTCGAATGCCATAGTAGAGGTTCCCACTGTCCAATAATAGTAGTCTGTCATTTGGACGTGTGTCACTGAACAGCTCCTACCTATGAATATGAGTAAATAAGGCTGATCTTAATCCAGTCGCAACCAATCAGAAGTGCTGCTTATCAAGTTGTGGAAAAAGGTCATAAATCGATCTTATTTTTAATTTCACAGTTACAACATGGGCAGGACAGAAAAGAAAAGTTCAATGGAATAGTTTTAATAATGGCATACTAATTAGTTGGTATGCCATACTTGGATGAAAGTGCCCTAGTGAAGCAACTTACACAAGATCGGCATCCTTAGAAGAGAGGAAAATCCATTCTTCTCCCTCCAGTTTCCCACCTTCCTCTTGCACCACATGCTCGATGGCTCTTCCTACCAGCCCAGATCCCCCTGTCACAAGGACACACATCTTTCCTGCATTGCTCTCTGACCCCATCTTCTCTTTGTCTCTGTTGGCTAAAAGTCTATCTATCTATCTCTATAGATACACTATATTACCAAAAGTATTTGCTCACCTGCCTTTACTCATACTATGAACTGAAGTGCCATCCCATTCCTAACCCGTAGAGTTCAATATGATGTCGGTCCACCTTTTGCAGCTATTACAGCTTCAACTCTTCTGGGAAGACTGTCCACAAGGTTGAGGAGAGTGTTTATAGGAATTTTTGACCATTCTTCCAAAAGCGCATTGGTGAGGTCACACACTGATGTTGGTCGAGAAGGCCTGGCTCTCAGTCTCCGCTCTAATTCATCCCAAAGGTGTTCTATCGGGTTCAGGTCAGGACTCTGTGCAGGCCAGTCAAGTTCATCCACACCAGACTCTGTCATCCATGTCTTTATGGACCTTGCTTTGTGCACTGGTGCACAGTCATGTTGGAAGAGGAAGGGGCCCGCTCCAAACTGTTCCCACAAGGTTGGGAGCATGGAATTGTCCAAAATGTTTTGGTATCCTGAAGCATTCAAAGTTCCTTTCACTGGAACTAAGGGGCCAAGCCCAGCTCCTGAAAACAACCCCACACCATAATTCCTCCTCCACCAAATTTCACAGTCGGCACAATGCAGTCTGAAATGTACCGTTCTCCTGGCAACCTCCAAACCCAGACTCGTCCATCAGATTGCCAGATGGAAAAGCGTGATTCATCACTCCAGAGAACGCGTCTCCACTGCTCTAGAGGCCAGTGGCGGCGTGCTTTACACCATTGCATCCGACGCTTTGCATTGCACTTGGTGATGTGTGGCTTGGCTGCAGCTGCTCGGCCATGGAAACCCATTCCATGAAGCTCTCTGCGTACTGTACTTGGGCTAATCTGAAGGTCACATGAAGTTTGTAGCTCTGTAGCAATTGACTGTGCAGAAAGTCGGCGACCTCTTTGCACTATGCGCTTCAGCATCCGCTGACCCCTCTCCGTCACTTTACGTGGCCTACCACTTCGTGGCTGAGTTGCTGTTGTTCCCAAACGCTTCCATTTTGTTATAATAGAGCTGACAGTTGACTGTGGAATATTTAGGAGCGAGGAAATTTCACGACTGGATTTGTTGCACAGGTGGCATCCTATGACAGTTCCACGCTGGAATTCACTGAGCTCCTGAGAGCGGCCCATTCTTTCACAAATGTCTTGTTTCACAGTCTGCATGCCTGAGTGCTTGATTTTATACACCTGTGGCCAGGCCAAGTGATTAGGACACCTGATTCTGATCATTTGAATGGGTGAGCGAATACTTTTGGTAATATAGTGTAGATAGATAGATAGATAGATAGATAAATATAGATATTTTATAGCAATAACAGAAACACACCTAAAACAAATTGATGACAATACAGATATATATTTTTCAACCATGTTAGTATTCTCAACACTGTAAAAAGTCTAACATGCAGTTGTTCATTCAATCTAATAACTTCCATTGAAAAAAGAATAAAATTATTGATTTGATTGTGAAACTCTTTCTTTTTTGGATTTTGAGACATCAGTTTTGATTTCTACGGAACTAAATATCCGCCCAAAGGACACAACACAAATGTTATTGATTTCTCACTGACATATTTTTTAGTTCATGTTCAGCAGATAATATTTTTTTTTATTTTGAGTCAAATGTGATTCACGTGAGATTACATGTGCCCCACCAGAAACAGTTATCTTTTTGCATGGCCTGACTGGCGAGAGACATCTTTGATGGATTACACCCAAAAATAAACGTAAGTTGCACAGCAGAAGGATATTCTCAAATTTTTAGTGTTTTGTAAAAACACTAAATAGCAAAGAATGGCCCCATTTAAGCTGGCTAATCAGCCACCACCAAAGCTAGCTAGCCATCTTTGCTTGTAGCTTGTAGCTAATGTAGCTAACGTGCAAGCTGGTTAACATTGACAGTCAGGAATGCATGTTGGCCAAAAACTAAAACCCTCGTTATGATTGGGCTAGGTTACATTCATGGCTAAACCAATATTGGCTAGCTACATTCTTCATTCCAGACACATTTTTCAAAAGTTAGCTGTGAAACCAGGACAAATGTTTCAAAAGAAGTGTTTTTTTTTTTTTTTTTGGGGGGGGGGGGGGGGGGTTGTTTGTTTGTTTGTTTGTTTGTTTGTTTTGTTTTTGTTTTTTGCAATACACTACTCTGGCTATGATGCACTTTGAAAGTTGTTGAAAGTTGAATATTGAAAGAATAATTAATTTTTGAAATAATGTATTGGCCAAGTGTCTTATCTTTTATAGAGTGTAAGATGGGAAATGCAATGTGAAGTAAAATGAAATGTGAAAAATATAGTTTGATTATGTGTAAATGAATTTACTGGTGTCAACACAAACATTAATTATTTATTTGGTTCAATGTAAATAAATTAGGTTGGTTCATTTGGATCAAGACAAAGAATTAAGGTTGGGTCAAGTGCAGTAATATGGTTTACATCAACATAAAAGAATCAGCTCATAACAAGTGACTAAATTTAGATTCTGTGAAGTCAAATATTTTAGATGTGACCACTGAACATCAAATTTTTTAATTTGAGCAAGGTTTTTCTTTTTACAGTGAACCATACTCGTTTTTGAAAGTACATAAAAACCATCAAATAAAAACCATGCCAATAAATACCATTTAAGTAAATATATATATATATATTAACAAAATTAAAATTAACAAAATAAAAATTAACAAGACAGCATTAAAAAGTGTCGCCTTTCTAAAGACTTCATACTCCTTACCTGTGCTGTGTGCTTGCAGGCTCAAGTGGGTATGATGTTTGTGTTTAGCCAAGCTAGACTGTCAGACTGACAGTGTCAGTAGTTTACCAGGAAATCTCATCAGACTGGTTCTAAATGGCAAGCTTGGTTGCCGGCTCTTTCTTCTCTTCTCTTTCACTGGAATCAACTTTATGGTTAATATCAGTTAGAGATCAGAGAATCACTTGATGATCCAGCCTACATGGAGAAGATGGTCTGCTACCACCTACTGGTGTGTTATAGTAACAATCCATTTTAACTGAAATTCATAATCTTCTAAACACATGTACACTACCAGTCAAAAGTTTGGACACACCTTCTCATTCAATGTTTTTTCTTTATTTTTACTACTTTGTACATTGTAGATACACACTGAAGATATATGAAGCAAGATATATGGAATTATGTAGCAAAGAATTTTTTTTTTAAGTAACTCTAAATATGTTTTATATTTTAGATTCCTCAAAGTAGTTACTCTTTGCTTTGTTGACAGCGCTGCAAACCCTTGGCCTTCTCTCAAAGAGCTTCATGATGTAGTCACCTGAAATGGTCTTCAATTCACAGGTGTGCCTTGTCAGGGATCATTTGTGGAATTTCTTGCCTTCTTAATGGGGTTGGGACCATCATTTGTGTTGTGCAGAAAGTCAGGTTGGTACACAGCTGACAGCCCTATTTGACAACTGTTAGAAATCATATCATGGCAAGAACCAATCAGCTAAATAAAGAGAAATGACAGTCCATCATTACTTTAAGAACTGAAGTAAAGGAAGACCAAGACTCACCTCTACTGCTAAGGATAAGTTCACCCTGGACAGGTCACCAGTCCATCGCAGAGGGAGAGACATGAGAGGGAAAAAAAAAGACCAGGAGAAGACCGGGGGGGATAGGGAGAGAGAAGGAGGAAGAGAGAGCTGGATGTGGAAAAAGAAGGCTGTACCAGGGGATCCTGAGGAGAGAACGAGTATGTTAAATCAAACAAAATAGAACAAAACAACCACAACACTACGCACTAAAAGAACACTGATCAGTAGCTACTGCTAAAATACTATCCAATAAAACATTTACAGATTACATACACTACTCACAAAAAGTTAGGGATATTTGGCTTTCGGGTGAAATTTACGGAAAATGTAAAAAGTTCACGCTACAGTGATATTATATCATGAAAGTAGGGCATTTAAGTAAAAGCATGCACTGGTGATTTCCTCATCTCAAACAATTTATTGAAACAAAAGCCAACAACAGTGGTGGGTATACCACAACAAAAAATGTCAATGTCTCAATAACTTGTCATGTGCCCTTGAGCATCAATTACAGCCTGACAACGACGTCTCATGCTGTTCACAAGTAGACTTATTGTCTGCTGAGGCATGGCATCCCACTCTTCTTGAAGGGCGGCCCTCAGGACATTGAGGTTCTGGGGTACAGAGCTCTGAGCCTCTACACGGCGACTCAGCTGATCCCATAGGTTTTCTATGGGATGCAGGTCTGGAGAAAGTGCAGGCCACTCCATCTGAGGTACCCCAGTCTCCAGCAACCATTCCCTAATGATATGACCTTGATGAGCTGGAGCATTGTCGTCCATGAAGATGAAATTAGGCCTGTGTTGTTCATGCAGGGGCACAATGACTGGATTAATGATGTTATTCAGGTAGTATGGGCTTTTCACTGTACCATTAGGGCAGTTCTGTATTGACTTGACACACCTGCCCACACTGTAACACCACCACCTCCAAAGGCTCGTCTGGTGACAACAGTGGCTGATGCATAGGGCTCTCCTTGACGTCTCCAACATCGTTGGCGGCCATCATTTCTGCTCAACATGAATCGTCTTTCATCAGAGAACAGCACTGAGGCCCACTGGTCCCTCGTCCAGCGTAAATGCTCCCCGGCCCATGCAAGACGATGACACCTGTGCCTGGTGGTGTGGTCAGGTACCCTTGCAGGTCGTCTAGCACGCAGACCATGCTGATGTAAACGGTTTCGAATGGTCTGACGTGACACTTGGAGTTGAGTGGCATTCATCATCCGGTTCCGCAGGGCACTGTTCACAATGAAGTGGTCATCAGTGTGGGATGTGGCCAAAGGATGTCCACTTCTATGCCTTTCTGTGACTCTTCCAGTCTCTCTGTATCTCTGTTGCAACTTGCTGATGACACTCTGTGACACTCTAAGCTCTGTGGCCACGTCCATCTGAGAACATCCTGTTTGAAGCATCGCAATGGCGAGGTGCTGCTGATCAATTGTTAGGTGTCGTCTTGGTCTCATGATGCCAAAATGAGAACAGCATGATGAGGAGGACTGTTTAAATACCAATTTTAATTGAACCAGGAAATTTATTGGTCGATTCATGGATCAAACACCTGTTGTGAATTTTGCCGTTAAACTCCTTGTTAGAGAACAGCAACTTGTGCAAAAAGTACTGAAACACTGAACAGTTGGACATGTGCATTCAAAAGTTTACAGAAGGTCACATTAAGTTCACCTGTAAAGGTTATAATGCATTTTAGGTTCATCCTGAAATTTCACCCGAAAGCCGAATATCCCTAACTTTTTGTGAGTAGTGTAATTTGCCATTAAAAAGATGTTAACTCTGGCTTTAAAATCAACAATAGAGATAAAACCCTGCAGTTTTATAGTTTTTTGTAAACTGTTCCAGTCAGAGGGAGCAGAGTACATGAATGCCCTCTTGCCAAACTCAGTACGGGTTCTGCGGACAGAGGTGGGTAGAAAGTGCAGAGAGTGCAAACTGTATGATTAATTTGATGTGAGAGTAAGGTAAGTACAGAGGTATGGGGGGAGTAGTCTCATAATTGCTTTATATATGAAGGTGTACCAGTGTCGAAGCCTACGTGCAGACAGAGACAGCCAGCCTACTTTAGTATACAGAGAACAATGATTGGTGCGTGACTTACAATCAGTAATGAATCTTAAAGCACAATGATAAATGGCATCCAGCATATGTAAGGAGGTAGAGCAGGCATTCCTATACAGTACATCACCATAATCTAACAATGGAACAAAGGTAGCAGCAACAAGCCTTTTCTTTGAAACAACTGGCGGGTTTTTGTCTCTATGTCAACTGTGCAGAGGAGACTGTGCGAATCAGGCCTTTATGGTCAAATAGCTGATAAGAAACCACTACTATCAATCAATCAATCAAATTTTATTTATATAGCACCTTTCAAACAAATGCATGATATTCTCCAACCTCCAGTGCCCCTCTGGCCGCTAGCGGTGCCCCTCCAGCAGATGGCGTCCTTAGCATACTATGCCTATGCCTATACTGCCTATACCATGGCCGGCCCTGTAGAATACAATACATAGAAACCATCAGTAAAATAACAATGAAAATAGAGTACCTATAAAACTATAAAATTATAAGATTATAATAGTATAAGACACTACATAAAGGTCAGACCAAAGAGATGGGTTTTTAGTCTACGTTTAAAAGTTTCAGTGCTTCCAGCTCCTCTCAGATCCTCCGGCAGGCTGTTCCAGAGTTTTGGTGCATAGTGGCTGAAAGCAGCATCACCAAATGTTTTGGTTCTACTCTGTGGAACAGCCAAAAGAGACGAGCCGGATTGGAGGAGCCTACCTGGTTCATGTACTAAAAGCATCTCTGATATATTGTCCGGTGCAAGTCCATGCAGCGCCTTATAAACTAATAAAAGAACTTTAAAATCAATGTGAGAACTAACAGGCAGCCAGTGTAAGAATTTTAAAATAGGCGTAATGT
The DNA here is from genome assembly GCF_902150065.1 of Myripristis murdjan. Classification (NCBI taxonomy): domain Eukaryota; kingdom Metazoa; phylum Chordata; class Actinopteri; order Holocentriformes; family Holocentridae; genus Myripristis; species Myripristis murdjan. The sequence continues at coordinate 14,104,548 of NC_043987.1, read as the reverse complement.
GTGCTCTCCTTCTGGTCTGAGTCAGAACTCTCGCTGCAGAGTTTTGGATCAGTTGCAGCTGATTAATAGTATTTTTGGGTAGACCAGAAAGGAGAGCGTTACAGTAGTCTAGCCTGCTAGTTATAAAAGCGTGCATTATTATCTCTGTATTGCCCAGAGAGAAATGGTCTCACTTTGGAGATATTTTTTAAATGATAAAATGCTGTTTTTGTGACACTGCATATATGTGGTTTAAAATTAAAATCAGAGTCAAATATCACTCCTTGATTTCTTGCCTCTTGGCTTGTGTTTAGTCTAAGTGTATTTAGTTTAGAGGCCAGTTTCTCTCTCTGAGCCTTTGAACCAATAATCAGTAATTCTGTTTTGTCCAGGTTAAGCTGTAAAAAATTTTGTGACATCCAAGCCTTAATATCTAAAATGCAGTTAAAAAGTGAGTCAATTGGTCCAGTGTCATCAGGAGACACGGCCACATAGAGTTGAGAATCAGCAAAAATAAAAGCAACAAGAAGAGATTTGTTTGGATTTGTTTGTGTTTCTTGGCCTAAACAAAGTGGAAATCTGTGCTTTGGTCTGATGAGTCCAAATTTGAGATCTTTGGTTCCACCTGTCGTGTCTTTGTGCGACGCAGAAAAGGTGAACGGATCGTCTCTACATGCATAGTTCCCATCATGAAGCATGGAGGAGGTGTGATGGTGTGGGGGTGCTTTGCTGGTGACACTGTTGGGGATTTATTCAAAATTGAAGGCACACTGAACCAGCATGGCTACCACAGCATCCTGCAGCGACATGCCATCCCATCCGGTTTAAGACCTGGTCCAACCTGGTTAGTTGGATCATCATTTATTTTTTATTTTTCAACAGGACAATGAGCCCAAACAAACCTCCAGGTTGTGTAAGGGCTACCTGACCAAGAAGGAGAGTGATGGAGTGCTGCACCAGATGACCTGGCCTCCACAGTCACCGGACCTAAACCCAATCGAGATGGTTTGGGGTGAGCTGGACCGCAGAGTGAAGGCAAAGGGGCCAACAAGTGCTCAGCATCTCTGGGAACTCCTTCAAGACTGTTGGAAAACCATTTCAGGTGACTGCCTCATGAAGCTCATCGAGAGAATGCCAAGAGTGTGCAAAGCAGTAATCAAAGCAAAGGGTGGCTATTTTGAAGAATCTAAAATATAAAACATGTTTTGAGTTATTTCACACTTTTTTGTTTACTACATAATTCCATATGTGTTCATTCATAGTTTCGATGCCTTCAGTGAGAATCTACAATGTAAATAGTCATGAAAATAAAGAAAAAACATTAAATGAGAAGGTGTGTCCAAACTTTTGACTGGTAGTGGATGTGTGGATTGTGTGGCTGGCACATGTGGATTGCACAGTGGAGCAACATTTCTCAGAAATTCTATCATCCATCTCACCTATCTGGATAGGAGGGATGAGGTTTTGATAACAAGTGAGTTTATTAGTGCTTAAAGTGTGGGAGTAAATTTCTATCATGTACTTTACACACAAAGTGCTCATGTTAAATCAATATAAGCTAGTCAAAAAAATTTCACATGGTTGATTTATGTAACTTCAAGTGTTTCAAGAATTTAAGCATACAGGAACCTACATTAAAATTACGCTGAGTTACGAAGTGAGGTATCTAGTTGCATTGACACCACAGACACTAAAACATGAGTATCTGCATCATAATCCAAATTTTGGCATTGGCTTGGTGGCTGAATGTTGACTCTTGTGATATCCCTTTCTTAGAGCCTCTTTTAAAGACTATAAAAATCAAACAAACAAACAAACAAAACACATCTTCATGGAGTCCCAGTTTTACAACAGAGCAGCAGATACTTCACACTTGCAATTTCACTGAGATTTTATTTTAGCAAAGTGCACTGGAAATATGCTCGGTTTAACAGTGTGTGCTATTAAACACTCCATATTATACAGAAGAAGAGTGACACACCAAAGCCACAATAATTTCTTCACACTATTCAGAATCAATAGGGATTTTCTGGTGGCTCTGGCGTTGGTGATTTCCATTTGGGACGTCATATTCAGCAATCCCACAATCAAGTCCACCTTTAAATACTGATCTAAACATTTTTAATCTATCAATGGAGATCACCAGCATAATTCATGCTGTGTTTTTTGTAATATCCCAGCTGAGTCTGTACTGCAGGTGCTGTATTTGTATTTTTCCCTCCTGGACTCCTTTGCTTCACACAGGAAGGTTCCGACAAATGACAGAGATGCGGCGCTGGCGAGGCACTCTCAGTCCATGGAAGACAGATTCCTCATCTTTCAGGATCTCATGAGTGAAGTCATATCTCGCCTGGTCCCTGGGTGTGTAGGAGGCACAGAAAAAGGACTACTAGATTACAGTTGTTAGATACCGGTTATCCTGTCTAGCAAATTACATTAACGTTCCTGATTAAAATATCAGAGATGGTTTCTAAACTGCTTTTCATTTGTATCCATTACATTGTTTTTCTGTTTTGTGCAAATGTCATTTTCTTAATGTTACCAGAGAGCAGTGCACAATGAGCTTTGGGAAAACAGCTCTAACACGCCTCATTCTAAATGGAATGCAGTATTGTTTTTTTTTTTTCTTTATAAACTCAACATAAGACTGGAGGTTGAAAACAATGATTGATAAAAAGGCACAGAATCAAGGAGGTGGAATCTGAGATCGAACCTGGCCTTTAGTCACTTTTTATTGCGTGGAGTCTATAGAATGATTCACTAAAGGCACAGTTCATTGTGTACTGCAATATCGGTTGTTCCATACTATTTACAAAAAGAAAAGAAAAAACCTAGAAAAAACCTAGAAAAGATCAAATTTATCTTCTAGACATTTTACAGACAAGTAGTCAGGTGTCCAAACTAAATCAAATCATTTTCTTTTGAAGCTACTGCAGTACAGGCCAAACCTCAGTATGTAGAGTGAGCGGCGGGGCAGTAACAAATCTAGCCATTCACTGGGGGCACCCTCCTTCACCAAGCGCATGATGCTGTCTGACAGGAGACTTAACCCTGCGATGGTGCTGCCACAAAACTGTGGACAGAAGGGAAAGGAAGGTGGACAGAAATGAATGATGAAATCAAAGGCACATCAACAAAGGGTCTTTAAAGGAAGTCTAAATAGTCACTCTTTATGAGGAAACTTCGATTGTAGAACAAGGTTCAAGAACAACAAAGTAAAACAGGAAATAAAAGTGGGGATACTGAAATGCGATCAAAATAGCTATTAATAAACATACTGTCATTCTATGGGAATTTCAGATTTCCAGTCACTGGATTTTTTCAGTAAAATCTATGGAAAAAAAACATATCTGCTGAAGCTTTTCTTTTTAGCATTGCTGAGGTCTCTACAAGCAATAGGGAGAATTACCTTGACACTGTCTATGTGAGGTTTGATGTAGCCAGCCTTGTCCAGATCTAGAACATGTACAGGACCAAGGAGAGGACTGCCTTCTCCAAACGCTACAGATCTGACACGACTCAAGACCTCCTCGCATGCTGCGCCCCACTTGACACGCTCCGTCTCTCTGTAGCCGTGAATAGCCTAAAAGGAAGGTTAGTGAGCACATCATAGGTCAGGCCGGTGTCTTAACACACAACCATGCAATATTTTTGTAATAAGCCTTTGTGTTATTTGTGTATCCATGGTGTTACTGTGCTTTACAAGGATTTACGGAGCCAATGCCTTGCGAGCCATGACACCTGCAATTATTAATAACTGTAGCTTATTATAACTAACTGTCAAACAATATGGTGTTTGGGGGTGGGGGTGGGAGTTGATTTTTATGGTGACTTTATGTGATTTTATGGTGAAAATTATTTTTTCTAACAGTGGGATATGATGATGTAAGCTTATGATTCACAGATGAGTTAGTGGAAGTTTTGGCTTGGTTGGTTGGTTTTCATCTTTTTGTCTTTTTTATCTGTTATGAATAGCTAAATAAATAACACTACCTTCGATAACAATAGACGATTACAATGCTTTAAAATGGCTGGCGTATTCAAAATGCAGTCATAGTAGTGCAGTGATTACAACTGCATGTGGCACTTAAAAAATACTTCCTAATAGGATCCTCTGAATTTTCCTTGCTCACAGGTTCCTTGGAGAGCATGAAGCTCTTCATTTGTTTCCATAATGTATTCAAGTAGGTCTTGCTGTAGGTGTGGGGTAATACATGCAGTACAACACCATACACCCACTTCATGGATTTAACACATGAAAACTACTTGGTTTAGGCTATTAAAAGGTCATGTTTGTGTTAAAATAATTTGTCGTTAGGTGAAACTAACAGCGCTCTTGCGTCATATGGAAATCAAAGGTCTTCTACCTGAAAGCCCTGCCAGTTATTGATCCATACCCATACTAATCCATGAAGTTACTGCAGGGGTGTGTCGTGTTGTAAAGTGGATGTGTCATGTTGTGCTGCAAGTACACAATTAGACCCTTCTCACTGTATTGGGACACATCATTTTTTCCTCACCAAGACGGGAATATCTGGGTTATGGGAATGGGTCAGTTGGATAAGGATAGGGTTAGGATGCGGTTAGGGTTAGCCGACCAGAGGCAGAGTAGGGGATGCTTTTCCCATAATCTGTGTAGTAAAAAAAAAAAAAATAAATAACACACTACTGGGACAGCCTGCAAGATGAGAGTTTCTGGGTCACAAAGAAAAGGAGCGGATGGGAAGGAAAGTGGGAGGGAGTTTGTTTATTTATTCATTCATTAAGCCTTTTTTTAAAATTAATTTTGTTTATTGAAGTTTCATGTACAATTTAACAGTAATGTTAAAGCACTTGTCAGTGGCAGTATCGTGGTGTAGTGGCACAGTAGAATGTGAACTTATTAAGGTCACTTTATCTGCAGTTACACCTCTCTCCACCCCCTAAATCTTCTTTGATACCGGCGTTATTTTGGATCTCACCAGACTCTGAGAAAGAGTGCCAACTTCCTGTTAGGATATTAACATGTAAAAAACAAAACAAAACAAAACAAAACAAAACAAAACAAAACAAAACAAAAAAAACTTAATTAAGCGACCATACTTGTGCAATTAAGAGGCGTTTTTTGGCGGTTTCGAACGCGTCTCGGCCAATCAGAAGTGAGGACGAGTTCATGAAATAGCAGCAATGGGTCACAAATTTGAACCAGAACAACATTATGAGAATTTCGTCTTCCAAAATTTCAAGTAGCCTAAGCAATATTAAGTCAACACATCAAGGTCAACCTCTAAAACGTGACTTACATCGTCCCAGTGGTCGAACTCGTAGCGTTTCTTCCTCAAGCCTGGCTCCAGCTCCTGCATAAGAGCTCCCTCTTCTTCCTCACTGATGAAGTCCGCCCTCACCTCCACCTGTGCGCCGAGCCTCTGCACCAGCTGCCGACTCGACCCGACTATCAGCTCCTCATCCCGGAGAGGTAAGAGGCCGCTGTCAGCCGGACCAGAGGAGCCGGCACCGGAGCTGAGACAACGCGGGAAGCGGCACGGATGCGGTTTATGAATTCGTCTCACCAGTGTTAGCAAAAGTTTCATTCTTCCGTCGGAACCAGTCGGCCTCGTCACACAGTCCGTCTTAACCGTGTTTAGCCGCGTTTCGGTGTCTTACATTGTTGACATAAGTCAGGCTGCGATGTGAGGCGCCATGTTGAACACGCAAAGCATTGTGGGGGGTGTAGTCCTACAACGAAAGAACAGCAGGGACGCAGTGTAGTTTGTTTCATCAATCCTGAGCTCACTCATATGTGCAAAATAGTGATGAGGGTGGGGTTACTCAACCAAAATCTTTTACTGTGAACCATCTTTCAACTGCAAGCAGCCGGTGCAGTTTTGTAATTTCTGGATTGAGGACGAGGGAAAAAAAAAAAAAAATTAAAGAATCAAAAGGAAAAATTAATTACAGTGTCACAACCACTCTACTCAAAAAGTCTTTGCCTTAATTACAACGAGCACAGAGTATGATATGGGATATGGAACTGTCTGTCCTAGTGAAGACGGTCATGATATACTGCTTTTTGACTCTGGGTGTCACTGTGGTGTTACATGTAGCCTACCTTTGTTTGATATTGTTTTACGTCAAGGATATGTTTCATGGCCCTCGTGCATATTTAACCCATTCAAAAATAGTCTGTTAGATGGCAGAATGGCCTGGAGTGAAAACAATAAACATTTTTTTCTTGTAATTACTGTGATAATTTTATACCTTTCATGTGATTGTTTATTGAAAGATGCTTTTTTTGTTAGAATCCTGCTGTGTCTAAATTAATTATATATTCACACAATGAAAATGTAGGTTACTCCCCAGCTTGATCCTGCTTTTCTCTTTCTTTCTGTCAGTCTCATTCTTTCTCATTTTATTCATCTGACCTGCTTGCATGTTATGAGTAGCTTTGTTTTTCGGTATGAGACAATCTGTACACTTGAAGTCTTGATGACTAGTGTAGGCTAATATGGATTTCTTAAATCTCTCTTATCCATCCCACACACTGTCATGCACACTTACACACTCATCTCATCATCTGCACTCATCATCTCAATCTTCTTGTTGGTAATATAGTTGTAGTAATCACTGTTAATTGTAAAGGTCAGAACAACACATGACTGCAGAAACTGACTTTTTTTTTTTTAATTTATATTATCCAGCAGGCTACAATCTGTCTCTGCATCGGCCAGGCTTCCAGGCCTGCACGCTATGCACAGCCACAAAGGGCACTCACTCAGCGTAAGCCTACTACTTACTGCTCTCATAGCTTTGGGATACGAGCACACAAAGAGAGAGACGAGTGGGAAGAATAAGGAAAGAGAGAGTGAATGCAGACAAGACAGGAAAATGGTTAGGTGAAAGAGGAGAAGGGATACTAAAGGAGAGCAAAGCAGAGAGGGAAGAAGAGGTCTCCCGCTGTTTGCCTGACTGTGCTTCATGCCTCACCACCAACCCTCTCCTCTGTCCTCTCAGCTGCTCTCCCTGGGCCTCCATCTAATATGTTTACATCCAGGCTTTTTGCCAATATAATTATGACTGAAAACTTCAAGTCTGCACCAGATTCATGGGGTATATAGGGAGAAGATTGAGTAGGGGTCGGTATCACCACAGTCAGTATGGATCGGCAATGCAGTATGCAAGATAGTATGAGTTGGCACCTTCCCACACACAAAAAACTGCACAAGTGCAGTCTCATTCTCCTTGAGAATGTGTCATATCCCTTCTAGCAATGACAAAACTTACCTCTCCTTCTTTCCTGTTCTTCATTGCAGCTTCGAACACTGTACCAGGAAACGAGGAGAGAGGCTGGCAGTGACTGTGCCTCATCATTTCTGGTATCAGTGCAGAAGGATTCCTCTACATTGGACCAGAATATTGGTCAAGATGAGTCAGAGTGAATGTGAGTAAACTACACTCACATCTACATATATAAATATAAGTCTGTCAAAGAAAATCGAAAAAAAAAAAAAAAAAAAAAAATTACAAAATCCCTGAAGCCACGATTGATGTCACCTATCTGTGACTTTATCACCACTATTTAGTGACAGAGGCTGTTGAGAAACATTTATTCATAGCCACTGAGACACTTACTTTGTGAAATGGTAGTGTAAAATTTGACTGTTAGTCTCCCATATCAGAGGTCTTTACACATGCCATGAATTTGTTTACATTCAGCACCAACTGCTGTTGTGATGCTGCTTGACCCCTACTTGATTAATCCACCTAGGGGTGAACAGGAAGTGTGTACCTTGTCAGAATGCTGACAAGGTGACAAGTGTTACCGTATTGATTGTAAGGTACACTGTAGATCCAGGACGCTCAGCTCCAGTCTCCAAACAAAGTGATTCTCCTCACTACTTCTTATTTGATCTGAGCTTTTTTTTCTTTTTTTCCCTGTGGTTAGACATGATCAAGAGAGAACTGTAAAATCAAATACAGGTAGAAAGGAATGGAGGGGTGGTCGGATGAAGGTGGAAAGAAAAAAATAGAAAGATTAAGGAGATAGATTGTTAGGAGAAGAATATCTTGGCACAGAGGATGTGAGACTAAAATGGTTGGTAATGATCCTCAGCAATTAATGAAACAAATGAAGTAGATGTTTATGTAAATTTGGATCAAAGGTTTAGAGAGAGTTAGAGGGTGGGAAGGAGAGGGAAAAGAACGGGAGAAAATGAAATATATGTAGATAGAGGGTGGATATTTGAAGAGATGAATATTTCGTTTTAGGAAGCCTTTTTTGTACAAGCTGTTATTAAAATTTCCAGTTGGTCCATATTGGTGCTTTTGCACCACTATCCATGACTGGAATTGAAGCCATGAATAAAGAGCGAGAGAACATGGAGCCTATGGGGCCTGGGGTAGGGGAGCAAATGAGGTTGAGTGAAAAATGGAGGATGAACAAAGAAGAGGAGCAGCTCTGAAAACAGATAAAATGGTGACTTCATCCCCACTAGAGATTCCCCCAGTGAAACAGCTGGCCTACTTACCACTAAGGACAGGTTAGTCCTGACCTGTGGCATCTAATCTGCTGTAGGAGTAAGTAGGAAGAGAAGCACCTCCTTCACTCATAGAAGAAATCAGTGACACTGACACAAAAAACAAAGCTAATGTTGTTTTAGGTCAGTGTACCAGACAGACCGGATGAGAAAGGATAGCCTTCAGAGAGCTAGGACCTAGAGAAACAGAAAGAGAGAAATCTGCTTGTGCAGGAACAGCTGCAGTACCCTACTTATGAGTGGGTTAATAATTCTAAGTGTTAAAAAATGCATTCTGCTTATATCAGCACCTTGACTACTGCCAAAGTGTGTGTATGCAACACTGCTGCTTATCTACACACTTGCACACAAGTAGACAGACAAAAATAAAATGTATCTTATGATACATGCACATTTTTATGCACATGTACTCACACATACTCTGAAGATACAAGGATTAGTAGTCCCCCATCTGTGAGCATGCTGCGGGTCTCGGTCAGTGAGCATTCACAGTAAAACTTATTCATACTGCCCCCACACCCCCAACATAAACATACACACACACAGAGGGTAGTGAGTTCAGTGATTCCCATTTTCCCATTTCATTGTTGGATGCCATATTGCTGCCCACAGCATTCCTCTCATCCAGCCATGGTGAGTGTTTGGGTTCATATTCTAATTCCCAGTTGGTGCGCTCATTCAAAGCCTAAATGATTCACTGCATTGTCATTGGTCAGCAAGTCCCGAGGGCATCATTATGGCTTCTGCTGAATACAATCAAAGTGAGTGTCAATAGAAGAATACTTGCAGTGGCCAGTTTATAACATAGAGGTGTGGAACCTGGTATTGTTGTCTGCGCATCTGTGAAAATGACAGATGAGCTTTTCTGCTGAGCTTTCATTCAGCATTGTCAGTTTAAAAATAAGTAGTGGTATTGGTATTGTTGTTATTTTTTGCACTACTAAATGCAAAAAAAATGTTTGTTGGGGGAGGATGTTATAGGAATCAATTTCCATATAGCTGCAGGTAAATGGTGTGCACCCAGTTCTACCACAAACCTTCTGTTACATTCCCTTTTGTAGTTTGGCCAAACTTTGATGTTGCTATGATCAGTGACAGAGTTTGACCCAGTTCTTATGGCTGGACACTTTAATCTTCACCAACCTTAATTCTCACTCCTCAGATATATTATGAGCCATATCAAGACAACAGCAACACATGTTTTGAGCCGAAATATACGATTCGCTGATGTTTTGTTATTTAAACCATGCTGACCCAAGTCAGTGTCGTTGGGTCTGTGAAGGCCAGTCTTGCAGAGGTTTAGCTGTGTGAAGGGTCTGTGGAGGGCTGGGTTCACCAGGGGCGGAGTGCTCTACATGCATCTAGCCCCTGAATTATTCAGCCTTATGAATCATTGAGTCACGACACTCCTTTTTAGGCCCTCGCCTCAGAACTCCAGCCGCACAGGCGCCCACAGTTTGAACATTTGACAGAGGAGGAAAAACAACAGTGAGAACTATGCACTCCACTTTTACTTCTAAAGATGGAATGAATGCTCTGTAAGGGAGTTAGGAACCAGAAATGTCACCCTTGGTTGTGTCCTTTAACACCAAAAAATTCGGGCATAGCCCTCAGGGTCCAAGTCTTAAACGTCATGGGTCTTGTTGCCGGGTATCAAATGATCCTCATTCCCCGTGTGATTTTTAATTAAATCATCAGCACCACTGACTTAACTTTTTTTTTTTTTTTTTTTTTTTTTTTCAAATGAGGGGTGTAGAGGAGTTTCATTCTACAAATTGAAATAAAATGCCTGATGATTCTTAATGCCTCCTCGCTTCCAGTAGGGCAGAATTATTAATTTGACTTTCTTTCAGCCCAACTTACAATATATGGCTGTTATTTCTGACACTCCCTCTGTAGATTAAAAGTTCAACATGAAAACATCTAAAACACCACCTGATGTTCATCACACACTATTTATGAAATGCAGAAGTAGTCTGTAAAGTGTCATTTTAGTGAGGTGTAAGTGTCAGCATGACACTGTTATAGAAATAAATTTTTATTTTCTGTGTAATTTCTGCATTTTATATTATTATGAAATAGAGAATGAAAGATGGCACAGATGTGAGTGATGGCATGAAACAAAGTCCAGAAGCTGGATTCAAAGTAATAAGGTTGTAAGTACATAGTAGTTTCGCTAGACAAGGACAACCTGACCCATCACCAAACCACCTTTCCTACCTGTACCTTCTAAAACCCATTATAGATTTGCAAATCTGGGTATGAGTCATTCATGAGATTGCCACAGCCTTGGCCAGAATAATCACAATGACTCTCCTTGTCACAAATATGGACTACCCGACACATAGTGCAAATTTACTTTCTAAATTATATTTTGGAGCTACATGGATGGAGTCATCAGTACTTTGTAGATGACATGTTTCTGGTAATTCTGAATGAATTTACATCAATTTACATTTTACTTTTTTAAAAATAAAATCCATAGATATTTCTGTACTCAGCACAAAATGTTGAAGGTGTGCATCCATGTTATCTATCTATCTATCTATCTATCTATCTAGTCTTAAAGTGAAATATATCATGAGCGAAAATACAAACTAAGTCCCTAAAAAATCTGTCTTCAGCTTGCCTTTCTAGAGTGGTGTGGCACTTTACAGGTACAGTGTGGCCTGGTTGGAGAGCTGTAGCTTAAGAATGAGAAACACAAATTTCTCTGGGGTATGCTGAACTCAGTGGGGCAAAACACACATAAGGGAGCACTTACAGACCAGGCTACATGCCACCGTGCTTGATGAAGTGCTGCTCACAGGCATTCACTCACAAAGACACTGTGGGACTCTGGGATGAAGATAGTCTGTCATCTTGGTTTTAATTCTTTTCTCAGCCCACCTGTCAATGCACTGGATTAGTGGGCATCTCTTTATCTCTTTCATGGCTGCAGTGAATGTGTCCTAGTGAGGTAACCATGTTTTATGCATGGGTAGCCTGGGAGTTGTTTCTCTTCAGTGCTCCTTGTGCTAGCTGTGTGAAGTCATGAGATTTGGACAGAAGGCTACTGCTCCTCCTCAAAGACTTCAGCTCTGAAGGGCAATAGATAATTTCACAGATCATCACACCCCAGTGTAAACGCACACCCTTGTGAATACACACATACAGTATGTACACAAGATGCAAATAAATGATCACAAGTGTGTGTGGTATTTACACAAACACACAGACACAAACATGTGGTCCTAAACTTCTCCCTCTCTCTCTGTGTGTCTGTGTGTTTTTGTGAAAGACACACACACACACACACACACGCACGCACACAGAGAGAGTTTATCGTTGCACTGCTTTCAGTCCACTAGCCAATATCAGTATCGGAACAATTCAGATTTCTTTGGGGTTAAAATTGGTAGAATTTGACAGTTTTCCCAGTTCAATGTTCCATCAGTGGAACATGCTTACACTGCATTTAGCATCAGTCAGGCGAGCCTGGTTTGGGTGATGTGTGTGATTGCATGTGTTTGAGTGTGTGTGTGTGTGTGTGTGTGTGTGTGTGTGTGTGTGGAGGGCGGGTTGTGTTGTAGTAGTCACGACAACAACTGGATATGACAGGCATGTACCAGCTGCCTGAGGAAGCAGAGAGACCAGTGGATCCAAGGTGGGTTTTGTTGGCATATCACTTTGCTTGAGCTGACATCTGTGAGCAAGTGGCAACCTGAAGCATGTGAGTCACCCCCGGGCTCCTCAGACTCGCCCTTCCCATCCCACCACACCCGTATGCACAGTCTGTTCATGTAGACACAGTGAGGAGTTAATTACTGCACAGTATGTGTTTCAGTATGATACTGGCTATGTTGCTGATATGGTTGTTACAATACTAACCGCATGTTATTGGTCTTTAAAATGTCCATCACAGTATAGGTGAAGGTGCTGATTGTGATGCTGGAGTGGTTAGCAATAGTGTGCTGACACTGTTGGACAGTCTGCAGTCCTGGTGTGACACTGTCCATGGTGCTGACATGATGCTGTACTGTTACAGTGGTTTGGTGCTTTCCGTGGTCCTGATGTGGTGCTAATACCTTCAGTAGTATTTTTTTCCCCCTATGATGCTTGTGGTTTTCCAAAATAGTAGCTATCGCTTTATATGCTTGCATCACATGTGGTCATGAATTACTATGGTGTTATGGTATTAATGGTAATAATAATAATAATAATAATATATATATATATATATATATGTGTGTGTGTGTGTGTGTGTGTGTGTGTGTGATCTATCTATCTATCTATCTATCTATCTATCTATCTATCTATCTCAGTCTCTTGGTTACTGAGGTTCAGTTGATGATCAGAATTTAAAATTACATTTGTGTGCTTGCATGACCTTTTAGTGGGGTCAGTCTCGATCGCACGGCAGGAAGTCTTGTTTAAGTGGCCACTGAAAGTAAATGATCCCTTCCTGGGATATCGGATAGACATTTAAGGTCGTGCCGTTATCGATCTGCGTTCGCACTTGAAATGTTTCTCAGCTAAGTGGATGTCTTAGGAAGGTGAACAATTTTCCCTGGACACCCTTAAATCTGTGTCTGTATGAACATTTCCCATTCACAGAGGCGGCTATTTTTGGACTGAATCAATTAGAGCAAATAATAGATTAAGAGAATGTTGTTCCTTTCCTCTTTCACATCATCTGTCGGCTCAGTGGTTCAGCGCAATAGGTCGCGTGTCGTGAGGATATTCTCACGATAGTTTCAGTCTGACTCAATCAGATCAATCTTTGCCATGTTCTCGTCCTCACTATTCTTTCAAGTAAACCACATAACCAACATCAAAAATGAGCAACTACTAAGTAACCAAGACAAAAAACACCCTTACAAATAACCTCTTTTACAACTGCTACAGAATTAAAGTGACTGACATTCAAAACCAAGCAACAAAAATATCATCACAATACTGCTGATCTGTTTTTATAAGCAATATTGCCCGATTATGTTACTTAAACGCGACCTGTGCGTTATGTCACTGAAAATCTTTGTTCTGCTTGGCTATGATCGCACCCTGAACAGGCTCCACTGTTTTGCTCGACCGATGAGAAGAGGCGCTAGGAGAGAGGGAGGACGCCAGGGAAGAAGAGCCTCGACTCGTTTTCGGGGAGGGAGGAGGAAGGGAGGAGAGAGCTCTCTCCGTCCATTAATTTCCAAATGTCTGTTGCTAAGAATAGCCTGACTCCCCACAACCCCCGCCCCCCCTTTTTCTCTCCTTCGCTAACAAACACACGCAGACGCCCGCTCGTACGCACATAGTCTGCTGTTCATGTACTGTAGCGCACACGCCCGTGCACACGTAGTCATTCTCAGCTGGGTTGCAGCTGTATCCTTGCACCCCCCCCCCCCCCCCCCCCCCAAAAAAAAAATAAATAAAAATAAATAAATAAATAAATAAATAAAAACAAGAAGACAGGCACACGCACGCATGCACATCTGGCTATGACAAGCAAATACTTGCTAGATTTTCATGAAATACAGCATACAGATACTCAGGGGAGGGAAGGACACACACACACACACACACACACACACACACACATCCTATAGCATCATCCTGCTGTGCCATGCATGCGGTGTGTCGCTTATGTTTTTACGCATTATTTGTAATTGATTTAGAGTTGGAAAAGCAACGTTTGAGATAGGTCGAGTCCATATGGGCAGGGCTGTAGCCTGAAGCTCCTTAAAATAAACAGGCGTTAGACGATGCCTCCATCCTGGCTGGGGAGTGCATACGTCTGGAAGTTGGACGGGCTGCGTGCGTCATGTGCTGCGGCTGCAGAACCGATCCGGCTCTCATTATAGTTCACACTACATGCTGAAAGACAGCGATTTCACGCTCGGTCCGCTTATTTGATTTATAGGCAGACGCCGGCCTGAATTCCAAAGAAACAACCCACCCCCTCCCCTTCATTTCTCTTTCCATCCATCCTTCCATTCATCCATCCATTCATCCATCTATCCATCCATCCTTCTCCTCCCCTAGGGGCCCCTGGACGGAGAGAGGAGGCCGAGAGGAACGCACTATTCCAAGGAGAGAGACAGAAAGGACGCTGTGCCAGGACATTTGGGCTTTTCAGTGCGGACAAAGGTAGACTTTGCGGGGCGGGGATGGTGAGGGACTTTGCTGGCACTACTGCACCTCGAGCAGCCAAAGAGAGACCATGAGAGGGTGTGAGACGGTAACGAAGCGGCCGTCATATCCTCGTCTTTGACGATGTCGTCCGTGTGTCCCTTTCTCAGCTTCTGGATGGCCGCGCAGGTGACTGAGAGAAGATGATGGTTGTAGCGAGGGGGATGCCTTTGAAATCGTTTGAGAAAATTGTCTCATCTACATCGGTCTACTGCATTGACAGCGACATTTGAGAGGAAAACGGTATTTTTTCTTTCTCTTTCCCTTCCAAGACTGTGCGCTCCGAAATAAGGCTTATCAGCAAATGTCACAATTTTCCTGGTGTCGAGGCTTGTCAGAGCGCACTGGTAACGCGACTGTGAGGTGGCTGAAGACACAATATCGCCACACACTGTACCAAACATTGCGGATGTTTCAAAATAAATAAATAATAGCGTTTCCCTTTTCGATTCCTGTTTAAGTCTTCAGAGACGCGTCTAATTTAATAATGGCAAGTTGAAGGGCACTAACTGCCGCGTAGGTAGGCTATTTATTTTATTATTCTGAGATTTACTTTCGACAGTTTGATTTATAGAGGCCTGTGTATTGCTGGGGGCGTTTGAATTGCCATTACATGCTGTCATGACAGTAAAGAATTGAATCGCACAGCAAGGTGCATCAGGCTGAGGTGCGCTCTGGTGATACTGGCATGAACCATGGAGAATATGAAACATTCGTGTTAATTCGCTGCAGCTTCTCCATGATTTCATGTTGGGGCGATTTCTGGTTTATATATGGACATAAGAACGGACTGATAAAGTAGACCCCGAAATCCCACATCACTAACCAACAGTGCAACCAGCCAGCCAACCAACCAACCGACCGCACATTTAATTTTCTCACACCCACAATTGGCCGCTGGCAGAGACGCACATCGAACGAGACGGTACATGGGCGTCCTCGTCTGCTAAAGCCAGGGGCCGCATATTACTGCTCTCCACTCGCAGGGTGCAGGTGTTCAGCATACGCTTACAAGACAACCCGTTGTGTATATGAGCCGTCCTGATCCAGATGGGATGTAATGTTGTGTGGCTGCGCTGCTGAGCATTGGTCTCCTTCTCCGCTGCTTCTTGAAGATTGGCTTGTGGTGTCCAGAGAATGGCGCGGTTCGGAGACGAGGTACCAGCCAGGTACGGCGGAGGGGCCGGCGGAGGGGGCCCAGGCGGTCGCGGTGTTGGCAGACAAGGAGGACCCCACGGCCACGGTCACGGTCACGGTCATGGGCATGGCCATGGCCACGGTGCTCCGGGAGGGCCAGGGGCCCAGAGAATGTACAAGCAGTCTATGGCGCAGAGAGCCCGGACTATGGCCCTCTATAACCCCATCCCAGTGCGCCAGAACTGTTTCACCGTCAACCGCTCGCTGTTCATCTTCAGCGAGGACAACTTCGTGAGAAAATACGCCAAAAAGATCACCGAATGGCCATATCCTTTTCCTGTCATTGGGTGTACTGTGAGTAAGATATTGCTACAGTAGGTCTTACCGGAGAATCCGGTAGGCCTACCGTGCAAACAACTGTTTGATTGAGTGGTTCACCTGTTATCTTATTCCATGTGTAGGATGCCATATGACAAGCATGTTACAAGCAGCCGCATCAGTACAAGTACCTGGCATGCAAGGCTGTATTCGGAGGCGACAGAAGGAATGATGGAAATGTTATTTATTGTGTTGAGCCGTTAATGAATGGGAGGTGACCAATTAATCCTATTACCACTTGAGGCCTTTGAACCAGCCCCCATTATGAGACTGTTTATCACTGTCAATCACAGTTGTGCCGCAAACTCGTTGTCACGATCGTGTGTAACCTGCTTGATACATGTTTCCATGTTTCTCTTGTGTGTGTGTGTGTGTGTGTGTGTGTGTGTGTGTGTGTGTGTGTGTGTGAGAGAGAGAGAGAGAGAGAGAGAGAGAGAGAGAGAGAGAGAGAGGGTCTGGGGGGCGCTGCTGGTTGCTGATGTCAGCATGTGCAGTGTAGGCCCAGCGCCTCACGCGGGAAGAGAAATAGGAGAGGAGAGGGGGCAGGGAGGGACAGGTGGGAGAAAGAAGGAAAGAGAGATATGGCCTACACAAGGGAGGTAGCAGTGTGTGTGTTTCTGTGTCTTGCTTCAGTGTAGCACACACACACACACACACACACACAATGTCTAGAAAGACACATGCATAATGCTGATATATAACTGTGTGCTGGGGTTAAGGTGTGGGTGCGGATAGGTATGTCTGTGTGTGTTTGTAGCCTGTTAACTTCGTCATGTAATTTGAATTTCGATTCATGTTATTTTTCCATTTTTAAACTACTCCCCTTAATCGCACTGGACTTGTGCCTCTAAAGGGATGTGTGTTCATTTCAAATGGTGCATGGGGCTATTTAAGCACATTCAAAGATATAGACATGGGAGCTTGTGTATGTAAGTCTGTGTGTGTTTGTGCTCATGTGCTACAGCAAATAGACTATGTGTGACAATGTCATAATCTCAGCATGTCACTACAATTTAATCTTTCAGATTCCAGCACATTGCACCATTCTGGGGAGTAATGGGGAGTGATTTCACCATTTTCTGTTTGAAGATGTGTATGTCTGAAAGCATGCACACGTGCATGTGAGTTTGCATGTGAGAGTGTTAATGACGAGAGAGGAAATCGCAGTAATGATTGTATTGATCCATTCTGATGCTTGAGCAGTGACATAACTACACACACTAATTGAACTGCTCTGTTGAAATGCAGGAGCTACTTCTAGCCCCCTTCAATCATATCTATTCATGATCTAAATACAGATGTGTGTGTTGGTGAGAGGGAGAAAGCGGCAGACAGAGAGAGAGACTTTGTGTAGGGAATATGATTTTGTATATTTGACGTGTTAACTGCCAAAACATTATGCATCTGTTAAATATGTCGAAAATACAGATGATCTATCATTTAAAATGCCAATTTATCAACATTCTTTGAGAATTTGTTTGAACTTTGTACGATCAATAATTTTGGAATACTGCTTAACAGTGGAGTTTTTATTTATTTTTATTTATTTATTTATTTAGTTCAAATTTTACATATCCCACTTGCCACTACCTACTTGTGCATGAGTTTTTGTGTGTGGTGGGTGTACATGCACCAAGATGCAAGAGGCATCTTGATGGTTTTATGTTCTACACATGTATGCTTCCTTGTAACTTCAGTGTACAACCCATATCATACTGTAACTTGGTGTGTGTGTGTGTGTGTGTGTGTGTGTGTGTGTGTGTGTGTGTGTGTGTGCATGTGTGCGTGTGTGCGTGCGTGCGTGTGTGTTTGTGTTTATTTAGGGGTTCTACACAAGGCCTTTGCTGGCTATGCAAGGAATGGGATCAGATCTTTTATTTTCTTTCCTAAAAGAGTAGAGAATGATGAGTTTTAGATGATGTGCAATGTTGCCGTACTGAGACTATGTGGCTTGCAGGGATATGATGGCTGGTTTTGGGTGGTCTGAGGAGCAGCTGCAAGAGGGGTTTTATTCTTTGAATCAGTCCATATATTTCTACTTCTCACCACCCTTTTCTTGTGCATTCTGCTCCTCCACCAAGTCCTTTCTCCTTTTCTTTATCAGTTTCTTTATCTGTCCCTCCCAACTGATGTCTTTCCCTTTCCTCTGTCGCCCTCCTGTTTTCTTACTCCATTGTGTCCTTGTCCGTCTCTCTCCCAGGCTATTGCCACAATGTGCATATCAGGGGAAATTTCATTGTTTTCCAGGCGCTATTCAGTCTCAACACCAACATACAGCCTACTCTATTGTGGGCAAACCTGAGTACGTTCGAGATAATGGCTATCTTTGTACATTTTACGGGGGATATTGTATGCAGGGAATGAATGCTAACCAAGCTGAGGCTAGATTGAGATATTCATCAACTAGTATTTCAAAAATGAAAGTCACTGCATCTTTTGAAATATTAATTTGCAAGGGTCTTCACATAGTTAATAACCACTTACAGTGTCGTGTGGTTATTGTGAATGACTGAGACATTCTTGCCTGTTTCATGTTAAATTGCCCATTGACTGGATTAGATCCTGATAAATTGTCCGTGTGCTAAACCGTGAGTCAGTTGGATGAATCCTCCCTTTGCTAGAGCTGGTATAGTAACACCACTGATTCACCTATCAATCATAAGGTCATATCAGGTAACTCTAGAGCCCACTGCGCCACAGTGGATACTACTGTGTCAGGGTTTCCGGCGTCTCATCTGCTGGGGTGCTTTCACATTCCGAGATCAGACCAAACCAGACTGAACTGAGCTGTGCTGTGCTGTCGTGGACGTTCATTGCAGTTGCTGGGACTGGATGATGTGAACAGCAATGATGTGAAGATTTTTTTGTTCCTGAATGAGATATCTGCCATTTGGCCTTTTTAAATCATATCATGGCTGGCATCAAAGTGAACTGCATTATTGAATATTATGAAAGATAAGAGCTCAGAATGAAGTAGCTGTGTAGTTCATCAAAACGCAGCTTAATTGTGGCTGATTCGTTTCATAATCAGCCAATACAAGATTTGCCAGCTTCACTTGTGCAGTTTTGTTTGGTGGATGTATGGCTCAAATGACCGATGTTTCAGTGAATGGAGATCAGAAGAGTTGCTTGATTCTCCAGATTCATGAGTCTCACTGGGTTTACTATTCAGCAGATTTATGACCTGCGGCTTTATTTAGTTGTGTGAACTGACTCTGGACCCATGGGAGTACCATATAAATAACTATTCTCTTACATCCACATTTAGATACAGTACACAGCTATTTAGCTGTTTAATTAGAATTAGCATTGCAGAGTTCAAGCCTGTGACTGTGCCATTTCCCATTCAAAACCCAGTCCCTAAAGCTAGCTGACACACTACAACTTTCTCATCGATGGTGGGTATGGCGTAGACCTGTTACATTTTAAAGTAGGCCACACACATTGCATTATTGTTCAACTAATTTACTTTCACTCATAAACAAACAAATAATTAAATGTCAGAAATATATTTGGTGAAGAGTTAATGTACATGCATGAATGTCCACTCCTGTCTGATTCAATGCAGTAGTTTTGGAAATCAGTATTTTATTGCTCAGGGTGATTTGGAATTGGGTATTTTGTGGCTGAGGCCTTGTTCATTTACACTATATTAATCTGGTTTATGCCTGTGTTCACCCAAGTACCTTGAAAATGTGTGTCATTTCCTGGACCAAAGTTTGTGCAAGATATTATACACACACACTCACGCTCTGCACAGCATTATTCATAGTTAACTTTATTTGGATGAAAGGAAATGCTGAAATTCATAATGTAGATTTACAATATTGTACATTTTAGCTCATTAGATGCATTTATTGGACTGATAGGTACATAAATTTAGTAACACTGGAAGTACATTATAAAGTAAACTATTCACATGATTATTCAATGCACGGCTGCAGCTAAATAATCTACTCAATAATTTTAATCTGTTAAATGTCAAAAATAGGGATAAATTCCTATCACTAGTTACCAGTGAGTAATATCATAAAACCTCATACAGAGAAAAGCAAGCAAACCTTTTGTGAAGCTGTACGAGTGAATGTGCAGTATGACTAAATAGCTAAAATGACCAATTGATTATCAAAATTATAATTTTTTTTGACTGACTAACTAATGAATCATGTATGCATTTAAGCACTGATATTGGTTATACAGTATGTATCATTCTTATGTCATTCTAAAAATCTATTAATCTTTTTCACAATGGATGTGGCATTACAGTACTGAAAGCTTATTATGAGTAATATAGCTGCTCTAGTAAGGATTTCACCCACAGAACTTTTAGTGTATGGATTACAGGGTGCTACAGTGTATCACAATTGATTTATTATGGTTATCATACACATGTATTTCTAATGTGTATGTAAGTAAGGTGCTATGTCATATTATTAGAATCATTTTGTCATGGACCAAAAAGATTTAAAGAAAATTTAAGCAAAATGGATGTCTCTTTGGAAGACAATTAAATAAATGAATATATAAATAATTGAATAAATACAAAATGAATAAGTGTAAAATCTAAAAATATAAAATGTGCAGAAATACAGAAAAAAAAAATTAAAAATAGCGAGCATTAATCAACAAATAAACATTATTTATTTCTGTATTTCTTCCCACCATGTGAGTCTTGTACTGTGTTGCAGAATGTATTGTGAGGTGCTTTATTATTATTATCCCTCTTGATGATTCCTCATTCATTCATCTCCCTCACAAATATGCTCTCTCTCTCTCTCTCTCTCTCTCTCTCTCTCTCTCTCTCTCTATCTATCTATCTATCTATTTATCTAAAGATGCTGTTGGCTGATCAATGTCATGGTGCATTACTTGTTTGGACTTGCCTTACTTTGCTGATAACAAAATAATTTAGTCTGTATCAAAGTTAAAGTCCTGCCTTATTGTTAACATAACAGTTAGGCTGCAAGATGGCCCTGCCAAGAAGACTGTGATGACTAACCTAAGAATGAATAGATTTGGCTACCACTGCAGAGGATAACAACACTTTCCCCTGCAGAGTCAGTAAGTGTCTGACACCACAACACTAAAATGTCTTGTTATATTAATCAGCAGAAAATACAGTAATAATTCATTTATGAATTAAGCTCACTTTTTAAAATTCATGTATTGACAATTCCTTGCATTTATTTCATATCCTTTTATTTATTATTAATGCTGTTATTATTATTTTGTAATGATTATGTAGTTCTTTGTTTATTTCTTATTGTGGCCACTTCCCTTCTTAATAGTGGCCATCCTGTGTGACCTCAGTGAAAGAATCGGTTAACAATCGACTGTCCTACTGAACTTTGACCCCAATTCCACCTGTGACCCTATCTGTGACCGTATCTGGTGTCATACACTGGAGTTACTATAAACCTCAGGCAGTGCTGTGTGTGTGTGTGCGCACACACTGTAGCCTGCATTTTTATGTACATGAGCTCAGTTGTTTTTATATGGCTCTACGTGTCAGCTAAGTCCATTGTCTGTACCCTTGTATAGACATTAATTTAAATACAAACACTTGCAAGCAAGAATAGTACACACACACACACACACACACACACATAAAGACACACACACACACACACACACACATACAGACACACACACACACACACACACACACACACACACACACACATACATGCACGCACACACACACACACACACACACACACACACACACCATATGGTATTGTCTGCGTCATCAGTGTCCATTATAGCATATTCGCATATTCTCCCCTACTGCTGTAAATGGAGAGGAAGTCAATATATGTTCCAGCTATGGATAGTAACAATGAGCTCTTTATGAAACCTGATACAGGTGGTGTTTTTTTTTTTTGTTTTTTTGAGGGGGCTACATCTCCTTGCTTTCCACAGAAAAAAATATCCATAATCTATGGGTCACCTGTGAAAACTCTAGAAAGAAATGTTTTGTGCTCTATGGCCTTGGGAAAGAAGGAAAAATACATAATTTCATGAAATGCATGCTGGTAATGCTGCAACTACTGCTGCTACTACTACTACAAATGATAATAAGAATGATATGATATGACTTTTTTAGGATCAACACAACTTTAGAAAACAGAGAAAATAAATACATAAAAAAGTGATTCAAAATAACTAGTACAAAATAAATAGTTACATGAAAAAGGGGGGATTATAATGGCAGCATATGGGTTCAGCGCCTTAGCAATGTGGAGCATATTCAGTGTGTTAGGAAATACAAATACCTTGCAATTAAAGGGGTTGCTACCTGATTGTAAGAGGCTTCATGGGATTTAATGTGACTAAGGTCTCTATTCCATTTCAGACAATATTTATCAATCTGATTATTAATTCTAAAAGATAAATAGATTTCTCATAAACTGCTGCAGTTCCAAGCTGAGAGAACCGTACAAGTGCTGAAGGTAAATCAACAGATTTCCACTTGACAGTGATCTCTCTACTCTCTACTGTGTGAATCCAGTCAAACAGAGGTTGCTTAGGATGGCGATGGATCCCCCAGAACATAGAGACAAGGTTGGTAATGAAATTTTTCTAAAGAGCAGACCATAAAGTCTGTACTTTGGGGCATTATCGCAAGAAATGTACTATGATCATTCCCATGTCTCCAGTAAGTTGGGCTAAATCTAAGTTTAAGTCTACACTCTGCTCCAAAACTTATTGTAGGTGGAGGAATATGGGATGATCACTAATTGCTTCAGGTAACTGAGCAGTGGTAAAGAATACCAGAGGAAGGCTGTCACAGGGATAGCTCTCTATTTGGAACCAGGATGGAGCTCGTTCAGGGGGTAGCAGTGAGCAAGGAGTCTCATGCTAACGGTAAAGTAATATATTTAGAATATCAATCCACCCTGATCCACCGGCCTATACAACTTTTTCAAGCCAAGTTATGGATGTTTCTTGTTCCATAAAAAATGTTTGGATAATTTGCCAAATTGTTTAAAATATTTCAGTGTGATCTTAACTGGGAGGAGCAGATAATTAAAATTAGGGGCAAATTTAATCTTGAGAATGTTGGTCTTTCCCTCTTGTAGGTTTCACATCTCAGGGCAAACAATTCATATGTCAGCTTCCTATGCATGCAGTGCAGCATTTTATGTATATGTCAGCTGTGAATCAAATCTAAAACAAACAAGCAAAAAAAAAACAAAAAAACAAAAACAAAAAAACATGTACTACAGTTGCTAGTCATGCAAGCAGGCACTATTATTTCCTCTGTTGGTGTTATATATATAATATATATTCAGTACTTTAGCATTAGATGTACAGTATTTGGTATTTCCTATAGTTCACAGTCAATATGTAAGCTTAATCTTTCAGATATCAGAAAATAAGTTTTGAAATGTTCATGAAAATAAATAATCAAAAATAAGTATAATACATTATAATAGAATGACTCTTGCTACAGTTGCTCCTAGTACATATTTTGTCTTTGGAGCAATTTCTTCTCACTTCCAGGGAAGACACTGTATGTGTTTATTTCTTTTCCTTCTGGTCTGGTTGTCTGTACAAATTGCCTGGAGGAGGACATTTAAGTGTTTGAAGTCTGTACGTGTGTCTAAGTCAGTAGCAGGTAGTTTCTGTTGACATATTTAGTGTATCTTACCAAGCCACCAGGGAGAAAGCCAGACTCCCACTTCCTTTCCTTCACTGGCCAAGACTGTGAGTCATATCCAGAGACAGACATAGCTCTAGATATCCAAAGAAAGAACACGATCAAATGGAGAAAGTGGTAAGGGAGACAAGACAGAGGGAGGGAGACACACCCAGAGAAGAGAGAGAGACTGACAGAAAGAAAGAAAGAAACCTGGGTGTTTTTTTTTTCCTTTTTTTTGGTGGATGTGGAGAGTCAGTGATCTGCGTTCACTGCAGAATCTAAATTATTTATTGGTCTTTCTCTAGCTTGCAACTGTCTGCTGGTAACATGGACGGCACTTAACATAAGCCTAGTTTGCGTGTGTGTGTGTGTGTGTGTGTGTGTGTGTGTGTATGTATGTGTGCATCTTTGTGTTTCATGTATGTGTGTGGTTATTCTTTTGTTTACATGTGTATTGCAGGCTACAGGTTAACACCCCCCCCAGCCTCTGTTTTGAACAAACACAAACACACACCCACACACAGACACACGCACGAGCCCACATGCACACGCTGCTCGCGTGGGCCTCCCTCCTCAATCTGGTCACGTCTGTGGGTCTGGATTCTTCCGATCCAGCCAGACTAAAAATAACAGAGGCTGCTTGAAAAGAGTACTTTTTCACTTCCCCCTCCACTCCCTCTCCTCGTCACACTTCCTCTCCTTTCCTTTCCTTTCCTTTACACTGTCCATCTGACATAGGGACCTGGATGTGATGGAATTTATAGCAGCATGATGTACTGTGCCTCTGTGTGTGCGTGTGTGTGTGTGTGTGTGTGTGTGTGTGTGTGTGTGTGTGTGTCCATTCATTCCCTAAACCTCAATCCTCACCCATATGTCCTCACTTTGAACTGGGCGAGGGTTAGGGTTTAGGGAATGAAAGGAACACACTCACTGTGGTAAAACAGATGTGTATGTATGTGTATATGATCTGTGGGCTAAAACAAGGTCTGCCCACGCAGACATTTAAGGAAACAACAGAATAAGAGAGAGACAATAGAGAGGAGAAGAGGCTGTTTCTGCTCTGCTTCTAATATGCAGCTGGAGTAGAGAACAGGAACAGAGAGAGTTGGAGAGAGAGAGAGAGAGGGAGAGGGAGAGAGAGAGAGAGAGAGAAATAAGAAAACAATGGAGAGAGGGAGTGTGAGAGAGAGAATCAAACTGCCTGTCTGTGTATAAATCATTTAACACAAAGTGGTGGAAAGGAGAACACTCAGGGATGGCCAGCTACACTGCAGCCTGCACTTGCGCACACACACACGCGCACACGCATGTGCACACACGCATGCACGCACCCACGAACGCACGCAAACACGAACATATACACAAAGTATGCATTACAATGACTTTTTGCTCACATTCTCCATATCCCTCATGACATTTTTTTCCCAGCATGGCAATAGAATCTTTCACATTTTAGGTGGTCATTTTGGCTTATCTATTAAGGTTACAGTTAGGCATAATAACACTGGCAAAAGGCTGCAGTCAATGAATGTAATTCAATTAAATCTTCCATTGCCATGCTGAGAAAAAAAAATGCCTACCCTTCATTTCTCCCTCTTTCCTCCCTTTCATCCTATTCCTTTCCGCCTCTCTCTCTCTCTCTCTCTCTCTCTCTCTCTCTCTCTCTCTCTCTCTCTCTCCTTGACTGATAGGAAGTGAAGTTTTTGTTTTCGCTCACGTTCCACTACCTGGACTTTTTCTCTTTCACTCAAATCTAATCCATCATTTCCTCCCTCCTCTCTGCCACTGCAGTTCCACTCACTCTCTCCTCTGTTGCATCTCGCCCTTCCCCCCTTCCTCTCAAAGTGCATACATTTTTTTTTTGTTTTTTGCAATGCTCATTGAAAGCATTTATTTGAAAATTTGGGGATTTTCTCTGCAACATCTTGATTGCTGAAGTTTTTGTGTAGTTTCATAATTGTTGGAAATACGTTTTGCTTGTGTATGTGTTGTGCTCTTCCTATTCTGAGTGTGTATTATATTTTTTTCATTTGTTTGTGTGTATATTTGTGTGTGTGTGTGTGTGTGTGTGTGTGTGTGTGTGCCCCCCAGGCTCAATCTGCCTACCTCATACCTTTGACTGTCTGGTAATAAATGTGTGAATTGATCCATATCCTGACTCCCTAGGGCAGTCGTTGCACACACACACACACACACACACACACAGACATAGAACTAAAGACAGGGTGTGTAGTCTTTAACCTATTTAGACTGTTTTTCTTCTAACGTCATTATCCTGATAGTCTGGGAGCAAATTGTGCCAAAGATACATATGTCACACCTGACCAGAATACTAGTTTTTTTCTTCTGTCTTTATTTGATCTATATGAGACTAAATGACTTTCTGTCCTATTTTGTAAAATGTCATTTTACAGTTTAATTCAGTCCGTAGAAGGTATGTTATTCAACTCTTTGTTTCTTTCTTTGTACACTTTCGTAATGTAATAGCAGTGGCACATTTATGTTTGATCTGATTTGAAAGTGGACATTATGTGTGTGATACCATGTGAGATTCAGAATCAGTCTCCCAGTGTTTTGCTCTTTTGAGCAGCCTTCAGCCTTCTGTCTCACAATATTGGCAGCAGAGCATCTTGCCACGGCTCTTACTAGACAAAACTTGCTGGAAACTTTGTGTGTGTGTGTGTGTGTGTGTGTGTGTGTGTGTGTGTGTGTGTGTGTGAGTGAGTGTGTAAGGGGGAGAGAGAGAGAGAGAGAGAGAGAGAGAGAGAGAGAGAGAGAGAGAGAGAGAGAGAGAGAGAGACCCGTTTGTCCTCTGGTCACCTGGCCAGGTGAGGAATGTCCATCTTCCTCTTCCTCTATCTTTCTTTCTCTTTCTCTCTCACTCTCTCTCTCTCTCTTCTCCCCCCCTCCCTTTCTTCTGTCCTATTGAAAGTGGTAGCCCAGCCTTTCATCTCTCATCTACAACATTAAAATTTCGTTCACATTGCGTTTTCAAAATGGCAAAAGAAATGCATTCCAGGCCTGTCACGATAACCAATTTTGCTGTGCAATTAATCGCGTCAGAAATTATTGCGATAAGCGATAATATTGCGTAATATTGTGCTTTTAAGACCGTTTTTTAAATTATTGTTGTAATTTTGACATTTTCAGACCATTTTTTTTAAACTTATGTTATGATAATAAAGGCATAATGATGCAAGTACACCCTTTTGAAGAGAAATAAACATTTATTCAACATGAATATTTAAAAATGTAAACAAGAAAATTTAAATATCCAAAATAAATAACACGTAAAAATACCAAAACGAATAAATAAAGACCTTATGAATACAAAAAAAATTATAAAAAGTAACAAAAAGTGCTGATAAGAAAAAGTGCACTGTGATTAAAAAAAAAACAAAAAAAAAAAAAAAACATTGAAATGAACTCTGGTCTCTTATCAAAAATTGCACTTGAATAAAACCCCAAAACAATATAAAAATAGACTTTTTCTTTATTAAGAAAAAACACTCAAAAACTACCCACAACCAAAACAACAAATGAGATGGATGATCAAGTCTTTGTAAACAATACTATACATTACAGATAAATATAGCAGAGAGGTATAGAGACTAACATTCCTTAACAGTCAACACTTCCAACACTCGCCTCTGTGTCTTGGCAAAAACTTCCCACACGGGGGCTGCTGCGTTTTGTTTTGGAAGAAGGTCCACGTCGTTCTCGTTCGCTCTTTTCTCCGCCTTGTCTCTACCTCACAAGGATTGCCCCCCCCCCCTAATTTTCTGACCACAATTAATGTGGCAATTAATTGTGGTCAGAAAAGTTACCGTCTTCATTTAAATTTACTGTGCAATTAACCGACTTATCACATATCGCAACAGGCCTAATTCCACCAGCCAGCAGTTTTGTTGTGTAATGGTGATTCATTCACTGTTACAAATTACAATTAATTAATTAGTTACCAATTTATTCAGTCAATATCTAGAGATAAAAGAGAGGATACCTTGTCTAAAAGTCAATAATTTGTTACTAATTATAACCAGGGGTGGAATTAGCTAATTACATTTACTTGTGTTTCTTTAAATGAGCATCTTTTTGTGTACATTTTCAAATCAGAAATTTTACTTTTACTTCACAACAGGGAACAAATTGTGTAGGCTCTCTGCAAGTATCAGAATCTGGACTGACATAAATTAACAAACTGTGGAGCTGTTCACTGTCAGTGGGCAGCGATGACAAGACGAAATTGGCTTTATTTTGGTAAACTTCGAACTAGAATAGTGTGGAAAAAGATTACATCTTCCAAATTTAATGTCTCTGAAAAGCAGCTCAGTAACCTCTATTCTGAGTCCCTTTTACATACTACTTTTTACTTTTACTCAAGTTGATTTTTATAGTGGTACTTCAGCAAAGTAACAGTATTTCTACTTGGATAGCAATTTCTAAAGTCTACTCTTTCCACCACTGATTATTACTAAAATGACATTCATGTTTGCCATCACATTTTAGGAATTTCATTTTCTCTCAATTCATAGTGGCTTATAATAAATGAAAGAGATCACCAATACCAAACAAAGACAGGGAGTCAGACAGTGAAAGCTGCTTAGACAGTATAGATGCAACACCGCTTAGGGACCCAGCGGTGCTGCATATGACTGTATATGATAAAACAGTGCTGAAGAAATAAGTGCCACGAAGAAAAGGCATAAAGGTTTAGTTGCTTTTTATTTAGTTCAAAAAAAAAAAAAAACCTCTCTGTATTTGGGTTTAAGATAAGCCTAAAACAAATGTGGTAGCACAGTGGCGAGCAAAGCAGCTGCCAGATTCTGGATTGATTGTTTGAAAAACCACTGATAAATACACCTTAGCAGCAGTTTCTTTGATGTACTGTAGATGGGTGCCCTTGTAACATATATGGCAATTGAGCAAAGGAGGCAAAATCAATATGGTTACATGTTGCTGTGCAACAACAAGGGCATGAATCAGGAAAGAAATAGTGCTATCAATAGCTGCTGGCAAAATTTGCTGCGCTGCCTCAGCCAGTTCCTCATGTACAGTATAGTGCCTAGACTTTTATACAGTATGTCACTGTCCTCTGTGCTAATGACTAATTTGGCCTCTACTGGTTGACATTTTTAGAATTTCTATCCCAAAATGATAATGAAACTTTTAAAAACATGATCATAATTTTTATAGACACTGTATCAACACTGCCATGTTAGGAAAATATGCTTTTGCCTACTTCTATTTACTTAAATAACTCGTTGCTGTGTTGTAAATTGCTCTAGATAACAGTATGAATGTAAATTCCTAAAAGTTATCATATGTACTGCATGTTTCTACATGTTTGTATGTTTGTGTGTGTATTAGTGTGTTTGCATGCACATGCACGTTTATATGTAATTGTACTGTGTATGGTAAATTTTTAATGATTTCATCATATGTTATTATTCAACTGGCTTAGCCTTTAAATGAAGCGTGTTGAGTTTTGAGCCCTCGAAATCAAAGAAACGCCTTGATATATTTATAGTAACATGTTTGTTAATATGATTTCATGAGCCTCTCAGGCAGTTGTTGGTGTTAGGTTTGCATTTTAGAATGTCTTGAGAACTAAAAAAAAAATAATAATAATCATCAAAATCCTAAAATACTTTAAAAAAATTCCTTAAAAATTTGTAGGTTAACAATGTTAAGATCAATTTTAGGTTGTTTTTTTTGTATGTCTCTCTTCCTCTTTCTGTGTTTCTTGCTGTTTCTCTTTCCCTTCCTCCCTTTCTCTATTATTTTCCTTCTGAATCCTTCTCTTTCTCCCTTTCTCTTAACTGTGCATTCTGGCTCTGTTGAATAATTCAGTTTCAGTGGCAGGCTAGTTTGGATGTGTACATGTGTGTGTGTGTGTGTGTGTGTGTGTGTGTGTGTGTGTGTGTGTGTGCGTGTGTGTGCGTGTGTGTGCGCGTGTGTGCATGTGTGTGTGTGTGTGTGTGTGTGTGTGTGTGTGTGTGTGCGTGTGTGTGTGTGTGTGTGTATGCGTGTGCATGTGTGTGTGGGGAGGGGGGAGTAGCGGTGACGTGGGGCAGAGCTATTTTGGGGATTCGGATGCGTGGAGAGTGAGAGAAATAGAGAGGGAGAGAGTCTGTGATGGATTGATTTTTTTCTTGCCCGTGTTCTTTAGTCACGTGCTGCGCCTGTTACTAGACAAACCCTGCTGGAAACCTGCACTCCACCTGCAGGGTGTGTTGACACATGCACACACACTCATACACACATACATACAGAGAGAGAGAGAGGGAGAGAGAGGGAGAGAAGATATAGGAACATACCAACAGCAATGCAAGTACAAACAGTTAAAGCAAGTTAAATCAAGTAGTGTAGGTACAGTGCATACCAACACACACTCCGCCACCATCTAACAGAGAGAAAATATCTCATGCACTGACATCTTTCTCCACACAGTGCACAATGTCAGCATCTTGTACAATGTTGGCAGATTTTGGGTGATGAGGGAGAGCCAGTGACAGGTTAGATAGAGACATGACGTTTTCCATATGGAATAAACAGGGAGACTGTGGGGCTACACACTGACTGATGCTCAATCAGACTAAGAGGTCAAGCAGAGAGAAACTGGCTTTAAGGCGTTCACATTTGTTTGGCAACATGGTTAAACCTGGTGAAAAAAATGGGATGAATGTAAAATTATGTTGTTGTTTTTTTTTATGTGAATTTTGGTGTAGGTTTCATATCTGTACATGTCTCAGCACTGATTGCAGCAGTAAATTAAAATAACTGCCATACTTTTGTTTTTGTTTTAGAAGGAATTTGTGGGCATGTTCTTACAAATTTCATATTCACACCAATGTAGGAGGCCATTTTCTTGCTGTAGAGGGCCTCTGCTGATGGATGAATTGGATTGGTGTGTATGTGAAGAGTTGATGATCAGGGTTTTTTTCCCCCCAAAATGGAATTATACATTTTTGGAATAAAATATTTTATTTCCTCTGCTTATGAACAGTGTATCTTCAGTTTAAACCTTTGACAGCTTATTGTATTAATTGAAAGGATCTTGACATATTAAGGTTCCTTGGGTGGAAAAAAAATGCAAGGCATTTGAACTATGTCCAGAATATCTAAGTAATTCTTCTTCTTAAGATAAGTAGTTCTTCTCATTCTTAAGATTTTGTCCACCATGTATCTGCTCATTTGGGAAAACAAAAGTGAGCTGCTTCAGCCTCGTTTCATATCTTTTATGACTGCTAATTTTCCAAATAACTGGATAGCTTTCTGCCACAGTTCTTAAAGACTTTAATTTTAATCAAATCACTGCCTGTAAAGGAAAAAAGAGGAGAAAATTAAATAATTATTTGAAGTCTTCTGCCACTATTTTGTGTGCTGCATAATGTAACAGGACAGAGAGTGGAGGGTGGGAAAAGAGTGAGAAATATAAAGACAGAAAAGTTGTCAGGATTGTCTCAAAGCCCGTCCTCTTCCTCCTCCTCTTGTTCTTGCTCTTGTTGTTTTAATTCTTGTTCCTCTTCACATTTTTCTTTTAAGTCTAGCTATGATGATACATAAACACACACACACATTCAAATCCTTCATTCAAGGCAAAACAAGGCGAGTTTACTTGTATAGCACATCTCAACAACAAGGCAATTCAGTGTGCTTTACATAAAACATAAAAGACACCATGACAAGATGTAAAAGCAAAATAAAGCAATAAAAAGATATTTAAATGCAATTAAAAAGATTTAAATAGGAATAAGCTAAAATGGAATACAAGAGATAAAACAGGACAGTAAAAGTTAGAGCAGTGTGAGATATTAATAAAAAGCCTTAGCCTTGATTTAAAAGAGCTGAAATTTCTTGATTGATTCAAAAGAAAGAAAACCTGTTTCAGTCATTAAGGAAAAAAAAACTGACATGACATGAATGCACAACTGACCTTTAAAATCTATGCATACCCTCTAAAATGTGTAACCTTATCTATTAATGCAACAGTATATGTAAGATATAGGTAACATGATACCAAAGTTTTAGCTCCTCCACACCATGCCAGTCATTGCAGATACTAAATGTTGTACATGAACACACACACACACACACACACACACACACACACACACACACACACACACAATGCTAGTTCTCAAGGTGCTTATTTTGTCCTTGTTCAAATGACATCGCACAGTCTAATGTATGTGACATTTCTCATGCTCTGTTCCCTGCAGTTCATTTAGTTTTAATTATTACAAATCTGAGGTGCAATAACTCACCTTCATAAAATATGGATAATGACAAAATTAGGTTGCATTAGCAGAGCCAAAACAGTTTTTCATCAAAAATATGTCAAATGAGTATTTGATTTCGCCTGCCTACAGTCTACTTTTGTGCTATTTCTGCTTTTTTTTATATACAGTGCCATTGGGTCTATTAAGCCAGGCGTAATGACTCGTAATGACTCAGTCTCTGTAAGAGCAAATGCATGTATCTAAGAAGAAAGTGGGCCCATATCTGTGACAATCATGCCAACATGTAGTGACGTGTGCGTGGTTAATCAGGCATTTGCAGTGATATTGGCTAGTGAAAATTTGTGAGTAGGCCTGTACTATCCATGGCTCCAAGGCATGTTTGCTTTTATTAATAGGGCGGCTGGCGTCTTACCAAAGGGTAGCAGCTGGTCTAGTTTCCATTGGCAGACTAGTGTAGTGTACTGTAGTGTAGTGTATACGTGTAAATGCATGTATGTGCATGTGGGCATGCCAAGGTGGCATGTGTGTGGATGTGGTGGAGTAACGGGGGGGGTGGGATGGTAGAGATTGTAGAGGAGTGGCTTGTGCAGTAGAGCTCTGGTGTATTCATGTGCATGCAGAAATGGAGTGTTCTTGAAATGGATGCAGATTGTGGGGATTATTGGCTGTGTGTATAGAGCCAACAGGAATCTTGGCATCAGCGCTTTGACGTATGCACGTAACGCATGTGTGTGTTTTGGTGTGTGTGTGTGCTTGCAAGGGTGTTGGCATCCTAGCGTGAGACATATGTCACATTTTTAAAAATGTTCACACTTATGCCCTTGTGGCAGTGTGGATATGTATTTGGTGTCTATGGCTTTAGTCAACCAAGGAAACTGTTGGTTGATTGAAATTTGACCTGCTCTTCAATCCATTGATTGGGTGATGGGACAATAAATAAATAAATAAAATAAAAAAATCTGTACATTATCTCTAGATTAAGTAAATTGGCCACAGTGCACTGAGTGCACCTTAGCCTTCCTGGTAGCCTAAATGAATTATAAATAAACATAAAAGCAATTTGTAGCAAATTAAATTATTTTTAACCTAATTACTTCATACTGAAATGATAACAGACTCAGAGACAATTTTTTTCCCTCTATTTCTCTTTTGCTTTTAAGGAGGAGACATTACGTGACAAAATCAAATAACTGAAATATGGTTTTAATAATAATAATAACAACAACAACAACAACAACAACAACAATAATAATAATAATAATAATAATAATAATGACACTCAAGGTCACCTTTCAAACCAAAATACATTAAAACAAGTGCATACAATAATACATTCAAGTGCAAACAGTAACAGTTTTGACATTGCATGACACAACTACATTGATTCAATAAAGTAATCACATATGTATTACTAATAGGCATACATTTACATTCACACCTTGACGTTGAAACAAAAATGACGTAAATAATGCAGAAAAAGAATGGGTCCCTAGGAGGACCCAAGATAACCACATTGGTGCGTTATGACCTAGCCAAACTTTCAAATTTGATTGTAGTCCAGTATAAATAATTTTCCAACCTCCATTTAAACCTCCATGATCCTAATTATAATTTAACCTGTTCTTTACCCCTGTCCTCATACTTTTGACCCCTCCCCAGCAATCTCAGGTCTTAGTTCTTTTAGGCTGTGAAATTATAACTATATCTTATATAGTTATAATTTGTATTGTTTTATTTTTTACAGCAAGAACTATATGGCAATATACAAAATTATTTTAACTTAATTGTTTTTGTCTTATTTTAGTTATAATAAACAGGGCCCTCCACTACTGTTCCAGCTTTGTGATTTCCAAAAATAGAGGTGCGATCTATGGGTGTGGTCAGGGCCAAAACCACCATTTCAACATTGGGGGGGACAGATATTGAATTTGCTATTGAATTGCTAATATATTCCAGCAATATTGGGGGGGACATTTTTGGAGTGCCTGAACATTGGGAGTGTATATGGACGTTTGGTCCCTGGGTGTGATCCCAAAAACACAAAATTGCCTGTAACTTGAAGCGTTTACTCTAAATATATAAATAAATCAGATCAAGGTGAGAATAAATTAGGCTCCATAAAAACAATCCTATAACAGAAACAGGATCAGCTGTTTGTTTGTTAATCACCTTTAAACTCACCTTTAAACTGGTGTAAAGGGTAGACAAAAATCCTCTAAATTGAAATAAAATGCCCAAATCAAAATGTAATATATGCAAGGCTAATGCAAAGACTAAACAAAGCCTACATAACTTCACCCAAAATAAGTTTTATCAGCAAACACCAGAGGTATGGTAGACTGAATGGAAAACAGGAGAGGTGACTTAACCTAATCAAAGTTGGCTCATGCATAGGCTTCTCACAGACTGTGGCGTGTCCACAGCCTTTTTCAGTAAATCAAACAATAAATCCTGCATTGGAAATAATACAGCTCTGGTTGCACTGCATTGTGGTCCAACTGAAGCTGTATTGCTGCAGCTGTAATTTATGCACTGCTGGCCATCATCCGTCAGTCTTTGAGTGTACACCAACTGTCAATTTCTTTCGACCAGCTTGCTTTTCTTTTTTTTTTCTTTTTGGCAATGGGGCTGTCATTATCCATAATGGCCAAGAGGCATATTTTCAAGTTTGCCAGCATAGGTAACCATGCAGAAATGAACAGAAACATATTGTTTGAGTAAAATGTATTTAATTTTTATTTTCAATCATAATCATAATCATTTCTAACAATGTAGCACTCTACAATAAAATACACCAGGTCTGCATATGTCCCTCCAAAACTGATTAATCCTGTTAGCAGGGAACTCTACTGTGAGGACGCACATTTCTGCTTATGAAAGTAACACCGGTGATTGTCCGACCAATGAGAATCTGGTTGGACAAAAGCAATCGACCAACCAGTCGACCAGCCGAACAGAAGATGTGTCATTACATGAGAGAGTGTGAGGGGGCTTCATTCATT